>NW_027142354.1:3011714-3081563 GCF_026170545.1 Melanerpes formicivorus
TGGAGTGTGCCCAGGAGTATGAGCAAGCGGTGGCCGAAGCCAGGAAGCAGGAGAGGGAGGCAGTCCTGAAGGAAGTAGCTGTGAAGCACAGGTGCTCTTAGTGTTTCCCTGAATTGATTGGCAAACATGCTGTGTTAAAGAAAGTTGCAGGGATTGTAGCAGTGTTGCTCAATAGGCAAAAAAAGAGGCAAAGAGACTGGCAAGAGTTGAGGCTTTCTCTCTCTTGATGATGCCCCATGTGGAAATAAAACATGCTTTCTGTATCACAGTATCACAGTGTCACTAACGTTGGAAGAGACCTCAAAGATCATCGAGTCCAACCTGTCACCACAGACCTCATGACTAGACCATGGCACCAAGTGCCACATCCAGTCTCCTCTTGAACACCTCCAGGGATGGTGACTCCACCACCTCCCTGGGCAGCACATTCCAATGACGAATGACTCTCTCGGTGAAGAGCTTTCTCCTCACCTCGAGCCTAAACTTCTCCTGGCACAGCTTGAGACTGTGTCCCCTTGTTCTGGTGCTGGTTGCCTGGGAGAAGAGACCAATCCCTTCCCGGCTACAACCGCCTTTCAGGTAGTTGTAGAGGGCAATGAGGTCACCCCTGAGCCTTCTATTCTCCAGGCTAAACAATCCCAGCTCCCTCAGCCTCTCCTCACAGGGCTTGTGCTCAAGGCCTCTCCCCAGCCTTGTTGCCCTTCTCTGGACATGTTCAAGTGTTTCAATGTCCTTCCTAAACTGAGGGGCCCAGAACTGGACACAGTACTCAAGGTGTGGCCTAACCAATGCTGAGTACAGGGGCACAATGATCTCCCTGCTCCTGCTGGCCACACTGTTCCTAATGCAGGCCAGGATGCCATTGGCCCTCTTGGCCACCTGGGTACACTGCTGGCTCAGCCTGGCTCCTTGCCAACCAAGGATACCAACTTTTTGCTTTTTATGGGTGATTAGAATCACCACAAACAAAGACTTTAGGGGCTTCCTGTACCACTCATAACATCTATGCAAAACTGGAGAAGATCCTACCCATATAGATTTAGCACTGTGAATCAAACAGCTTTGAACACCAACATACTAACCCATCACTCCCTATTAAGAGTAGAATACACTTCATTTTTTGACAGCACAAACAACAAAACAGATGGAAGCCCCATCCCTGGATGTTTTTAAGGCCAGGCTCGATGTGGCTCTGGGCAACCTGATCTAATGTGAGCTAGTGTGAGGTGTCCCTGCCCATGGCAGGGGGCTTGGAACTAGATGATCCTTGTGGTCCCTTCCAACCCTGCCCATTCTGTGATTCTGTGAAAATAAAAATACCCAATGAAAAGATCAGTTCAAGCCTGCTGCTTTGTAAGATGCCTTTTTTTTTCCCTCTGAGCAGAGCCACACTGATCCATTTTG
This sequence comes from Melanerpes formicivorus, assembly GCF_026170545.1. Lineage (NCBI taxonomy): Eukaryota > Metazoa > Chordata > Aves > Piciformes > Picidae > Melanerpes > Melanerpes formicivorus. The sequence goes on from NW_027142354.1 coordinate 3,013,119, forward strand.
ATCCATTATTTAATGCCTTCATTTTCACAATTAAAACATGCCCTTTCTGACAAAGATAAATCACAGTCTACATAAACTTAGCACTGTGCTCTTTAACTTCTTATGTTAGCAGAGTGCTACAAAAATATCTCCAGCAAAGCAAAGGGAGCAGTAACAGGGCAAAAATTGTTTTCTGCACAATGAAGTATTTGGCTTAGTAACCTGAGTGGATGCCTGATGTACGTGTCCCTCAGCCAGGTCTGGTAAATAGCACCCATAATGTTTGGACTGTGTAATACAAATGATAGGTTTTATTACTGACATGCCAGCACAAAAGTGCTCTCAGTTCCACTGAAACAAAATTGCAGATGAAGCTGTGGTCTAGAAATCAGTTCTTGGATTTCACCTCAAGACAGCGTTTTCACTTGGGGCCAGAACTGCTCAAAGTCTATTTGAAAACCAATGTCTACATAGATGCTAGCTCCAAGAGAGACATGAATGAAGAGTGAAATACTAATCCTTTATAGTTTTCATTTGGAAGCAAGCATCATTAACTTAGAACTGGATATGACACATGCAGAAATAGAATCTTCTGCAGCTGACTTCCTCTACATCACCAGTGGCCTGCTTTTACCCTATTTTGTTCCAGAGGTCACAGGGTCACAGAATGTTAAGGCTTGGAAGGGACCTCCACAGATCATCGAGTCCAACCTCCCCTGCCAGAGCAGGACCATAGAATCTACCACAGATCACACAGGAACACATCCAGATGGGTCAGTCTTGAAAGTCTCCAGAGAAGGACACTCCACAGCCCCAGTGGGCAGCCTGTTCCAGTGCTCTGTGACCCTCACAGTGAAGAAGTTCCTCCTCATGTTGAGGTGGAACCTCCTGTGCTGTAGTTTATATCCATTACCCCTTGTCCTATCACAGGGTGCAACTGAGAAGAGTCTGTCCCCTCTTGACACCCAGCTCTCAGATATATATAAAGATTTATTAAAGCCCCTCTCAGTCTTCTCCAGACTGAAAAGCCCCAGGTCCTACATCAGGTTTTGATTTCACATCTATTTTTTGTTGAATGAGAATGGTTTTGCAAAAGCCTGAATACACCTGAATTGGTTTTTTTTAAATAATCTTTAATAAAAGGTGTTCCTGACAAGTCTTTTCTTCTTTTTCTTTTTGCTTTGCAATAGAAAGCAATTAGAGGAACTTAAAGAAGAAAGTATGTTAGCTAAGAAACTATATCATAAGAGCATAGAGGAGTTAAATGAAGAAAAACGTCATGAGGTAGAACTCGCCCTGAGTGTTTCCCAAATGGAGAGCCAGACTGAGACTGAAGAAAAGCTCAGAGAAGCAGAGACCTTACATCTTGATGAGATGGAAAAAGTGATGGCTACACTGAAAGCAGCAGAAGAACAGGTGGAGATTCTCACTCAAAAACTGGAAAAGATGACAAAGTGGAAGGACAGCCTGGAAACGGAAATAAAAGCAACAAGAAAATCTTTCCAAAGGTATATTGATGCCACATTCCCTAATCTGTCCCCTGGACAAGCAGATTTTATTCTGCCATTCAGAAAAGCATTTCAACAGGCAAACACTCCAGAAGAAGCAGAGGACAGTGAGGACAGCAGAGAAATGTAAGAGAAGTGTGAGATTCACAAGCAATGAGTAAACAGAACTACAAATAGGTGATGCTGAAAAATAAACTTTCTCTCTCTTCACTGAATTATATGAGTGTGGCTAGAATAATACAGAGAAAATGAGCTACCACTCTATTGAATAATGAAATGATGAACCATGATTGGAAATTATCCCTGGAAGGGACCTCAAGGATCATCTAGTTCCAACCCCCCTGCCATGGGCAGGGGCACCTCACACTAGATCAGGTTGCTCAGAACCACATCCAGCCTGGCCTTAAAAACCTTCAGGGATGAGGCTTCCACCACCTCCCTGGGCAACCTGCTCCAGTGTCTCACCACCCTCATGGGGAAGAACTTCCTAACATCTAATCTGAATCTACCCATTTCTATTTTTGTTCCATTCCCCCCATTACTCTGACATCCTAAAAAGTCCCTCCCCAGATTTCTTGTAGGCCCCCTTCAGATACTGGAAGGCCACAATAAAGTCTCCTCAGAGCCTTCTCTTCTCAAAATGATGATGAAGTGCTTCAACTCTCCTCAAGTTCTCTTAGAGTAATAGGTAAGTAGATCTTTTCTGTTGTTCTTTTCTACTGGGAAGAATAGAATGTTAATATAATCACATACTTCTGCAATGCCTTACTGTTAGCATTTGTTTGAGAAAAAGTCACCCTGCTTTACAGGGTTAGCCTGCTTTCTTCTGGGATACAGTGGCAGTGACTGGTACAGACCATAGCTATCCTCAGGAGTAAGTGTTCTCTGTGCTGGACTTCTGTCACACAGGAACACATTCAGATGGGTCTGGAAAGTCTCCAGAGAAGGAGACTGCACAACCTCCCTGGGCAGCCTGTTCCAGTGCTCTGTGACCCTCACTGCGAAGGATTTCCTCCTCATACTGAGGTAGAACCTCCTGTGCTGTAGTTTATATCCATTACTCCTTGTCCTATCACAGGATGCAACTGAGCAGAGTCTGTCCCCTCCCTCTTGACACCCAGCCCTCAGATATTTATAAACATTTATTAGATCCCCTCTCAGTCTTCTCCAGGCTAAAGAGCCCCAGGGCTCTCAGCCTGTCCTCATAGGGCAGTGCCCCAGTCCCTTAATCATCCTTATAGTCCTGAGTACTTCAGTCATCCAGATGAGACCAAGAGCCCTTGTGAGTGTATGTCCCAGGCTAGCCCCTCCTGAGCTGCAGTCTTGGGGTTGTGTTTGGAAAGAGGCAGCAGGGGCTGAGGATCCTAGAATTTGGTAAGCTGTGTCTACACATACATAAATGCAGGCACACTCCAGGCTGAGCTTACTCACCAGTATGCACAGCACATAGGGCATGTAACAGTCTATCAGACACTGCCTTTGCTTTTCATTGCCTTTTGGAAAGGAAAAACATTTTGGTTTACTGCTTTCAAATGTCAAGGTGAAGTTGTGTTGGCTCTGCTTAGACACAGCAGGTCTTCTTAAATCCCTCTGCTTGTGCAGAGATGAAAGGAGCCACAGTTTTGCCTAGGTGAATAGCTCTGCAGTACAAATGGAAGGACAAGATAGCAGGCAGTAGAATCACTATGGGTCCTGGAGAGCCATTTGCCATGAACAGTGTTTGATGTTTCAAGGAAATGTTTTAGAAAGCAAAGTATTTAGCTAAGCCTGATTTAAGAGCTTCTTGGTTTCCCTTATGGATGTATTTACTGCACAACATTAATTGTGTTTGACTGGCAAGCCAGGAAAAGGAAGGCTGCTTCTCATATTCCATCAACTTCTGCATGTCAGATACTTAACAAATGAAATCTTTGAGTAGCTGAGCTGTTGGTAGCTAACAAAAATCAGGAGTTCAGACATACAGGCAAGCCTTTTGTTGTGTGAAGCAGAGACAGCATATGTTTCTTGGTTTGATTTTGTTCCTGTTTGGGAAGGATTAAAAGTAACACTGCCCACTTGACTTGCCTTCTGAATCAGAGAGCAGGAACACATCTTTATGACTGTCTGAATGTTGCAAATAAAGATCATCCAGATCTGGAGCCCTTGGTATAGGAAGGACATGGACCTGATGGAGAGGGTCCAGAAGATGGCCACAAAAGTAGTCAGGGGGCTGGAACACCTCTGCTGTGAAGACAGGCTGAGGGAGCTGGGGATCATTCAGCCTGGAGAAGAGAAGGCTCCAGGAAGACCTAATAACAACCTTCCAGTATCTGAAGGGGGCCTACAAGAAGGATGGAGATAAACTGTTTACAAAGGCCTGGAATGACAGGATGAGGGGCAATGGCTTCAAGTTGGAAAAGAGCAGATTTAGATTGCATGTCAGGACCAAGTTCTTCTGAATGAAGGTGGTGCAACACTGGAACAGGTTGTCCAGGGAGGTGGTTGGGGCCCCAACCATGGAGATATTCAAGGTTAGGCTTGATAGGTCTCTGGGCAGCCTGATCTAGTTGAGGATGCCCCTGCTGACTGCAGAGGGGGTTGGACTAGGTGACCTTCAGAGGTCCTTTCCAACCCAGACCATTATATGATTCTATAACATCTGGACACCAGGGTCCCAATGACGGCATATATTGACAGCAGAATGCGTGAGACAAAACCTGGAATAGGGAGCTGTAATACTGCAGTGAATAGCACAGAAAGCAGGATTACTCTATTAGTCATTCAGGAGATGTCTAAAATTGCCAGAGAGAATCATAGACTCAGGAGCAGTGAAGCTTTCTGTCTAAGGAAATGCTATAAAAGACTGAAAAGTGGGTTGTCTAATTACTGTAGCTGAGCAGCTGAACTAGTAGGGAGCTGCAGAGTAAAGCTGATAAGCAGCTAATTAATAAACTAGAGGCATCTTGCTTGTTAGTCCCTCAAAGGTCTGCAGAAGAGACCTAATGTCTTAAAAGGAGGATATGCAGATTGTGCAATCTCTGAATGTCTGGCGTGGGGAAATGAAGTGTGAAAGGAACTAATGATGCTGGTAGCAGTTGGAGTGTGAGTGCACGCTGTCTGGGCATGTGAGGCAATTAAGGGACTGCAGCAGCGTCTCACAGGAAACAGACCACAGAAGAAAGACACTCTGTCCATGCAGGGATGTAGTGTACCCACACAGGCATAAACCAAGTCATTGTGATTTAAGTCACTGATGTGATTTCCTTTGCTGGGCTTAATGAACCAACAGTTCAGCATTGTGGTTGCTGCTAGTTAAAACCCAGACTGAGTAGAGGGACGTGAGTAAGTAACCACAAAATGCATCAAGGAACTGGTGGGAGATGCAGGTGCTGGAGCAACATTCATTGGATTGAGATAGCTTGTTAGTGTGAATCTTGTGATCCTTGAACTTGTAATGAAATTGTACTTTTACTAGATCACTTGTTGCATTGTGGCTGCTAAAATCAGCCTTTCATGGAATCATAGAACCAATAAGAGAAGAAAAGACCTCAAAGATCATCAAGTATCACCTCAAGGATCGAGTCCAACCTGTCACCACAGACCTCATGACTAGACCATGGCACCAAGTGCCGTGTCCAATCTCCTCTTGAACACCTCCAGGGACGGTGACTCCACCACCTCCCTGGGCAGCACATTCCAATGACAAATGACTCTCTCGGTGAAGAACTTCCTCCTCACCTCAAGCCTAAACTTCCCCTGGCGCAGCTTGAGACTGTGTCCTCTTGTTCTGGTGCTGGTTGCCTGAGAGAAGAGACCAACCCAGGCAACCTATCCTTTTGGCACTCACTCCTTACATGTTTATAAACATCAATGAGGTTACCCCTCAGTCTCCTCCTCTCCAAAACCGATCTCTACTTGGATGTATCCTTTCCTATACTTTGAGGCAACTGAATTTCTGTATACTGTTGTACTAACAGTATGCTGTATTATAAACATTCCTTTGTATATAGGGAATGAAATTAGAAGACTTTTGAATTAAAGATCTTTGTAATAAGTGGAGATGAATTCTTAGAAAGGTTACCTGGACTAGAATATCTAACTGCATTAAACCTTTAGAGATGACTGTCATGAGAACATGCCTCAAAATGCTTTTCACATTCACTTATTTTCCCAGCCTGTCTTGAAAAATTATCAATATAAGCAAACTTGCTCACCCAAAAGAGCCAGGGTGCACATGTCTGAGAGATGCCAAAGCACTAAACATGGCTGGAAGCATTTATTTATTTAGAATAAACCAGGTTGGAAGAGACCTTCAAGATCATCGTGTCCAATCCATCAACCAATCCAACCCACCTAAACAACTAACCCATGGCACCAAGCACCCCATCAAGTCTCCTCCTCAACACCTCCAATGACGGTGACTCCACCACCCCAGGCAGCCCATTCCAATGGGCAATCACTCTCTCTGTATAGAACTTCTTCCTAACATCCAACCTAAACCTCCCCTGGTGCAGCCTGAGACTGTGTCCTCTTGTTCTGGTACTGGCTGTCTGGGAGAAGAGGCCATCATCCGCCTGTCTACAACCTCCCTTCAGGTAGTTGTAGAGAGTGATAGGGCCACCCCTGAGTCTCCTCCAGGCTAATTTCCAACGTTGGCAAGGCTGGTGTCTCAATACCAACTGGGTCAGCACTGAAGCTCGAGCATCAGTTTTCCTTGAGGTACTGCATTCCAACAAGGCAGCATTAAAAGCTGCACCTGAGGAGGTTTAGGCTGGATGCTAGGAAGAGATTCTTCACAAAAAGAGTGATTGGCCATTGGAATGTGCTGCCCAGGGAGGTGGTGGAGTCACCATCACCGGAGGTGTTTAAAAGGAGAATGGATGAGGATTCAAGGGGAAAAAAGAGGCTGTATCACCTTTGGAAGGAGGGGAAGGCTTCTCGAGGTAAGTTCAAGGAAGTTGTTAGATTATGTAGGAATAAAATTAGGGAGGCAAAGGCCCAGCTGGAGCTGAAGCTGGCCACCTCTGTCAAAGACAATACAAAACATTTTTACAAACATATTAACAATAAGAAGAAGGGCAGGAAGAACCTGCACTCCTTATTGGACCTGGAGGGGAACACAGTGACTGAAGATGAGGAAAAGGCTGAGGTCCTGAATGCCTTCTTTGCCTCAATTTTTAACAGCAAGGCAGGAGTTCAGGAGGAGTGGCCTCCAGAGCTGGGCGATGGGGTGGGGGAGCAGTGTAGTGCCCCAGTAATCCATGAGGAATTAGTTTGGGACCTGCTGAGCCACTTGGACACTCACAAGTCCATGGGACCGGATGGGATCCATCCTAGGGTGCTGAGAGAGCTGGCAGATGTGCTGGCCAGGCCGCTCTCCATCATTTTCCTCCAGTCCTGGCTCACAGGTGAGGTCCCAGGTGACTGGAAACTGGCCAATGTGGTCCCCATCCACAAGAAGGGTCGGATGGAGGAACCTGGAAACTCCAGGCCAGTCAGCCTGACCTCAGGGAAAGTGATGGAGCAGATTATCCTGGCGGCAATAACTGCGCACCTGAAAGATGGCCAAGGGCTCTGGAGGTTTAGACTCAAGGTGAGGAGGGAGTTCTTCACCGAGCGAGTCATTCATCATTGGAATGTGCTGCCCAGGGAGGTGGTGGAGTCACCATCCCTGGAGGTGTTCAAGAGGGGCTTGGACGTGACACTTGGTGCCATGGTGTAGTCATGGGGTCTGTGTTGATAGGTTGGACTCGATGATCCTCGAGGTCTCTTCCAACCTTAGTTATACTGTGATACTGTGATACTTAGCACCATGGGTTAGTTGATTAGATGGTGTTGGGTGATAGGTTGGACTTGATGGTCTCGAATGTCTTTTCCAACCTGGTTAATTCGGTATTCTGTAAAAACAGAATCCTTTAGGGGTAACTTTTAGTACATACTATCTCCATTTGTCCAAAAGGAGGGTTCCCACATTAAAACTGGAAAATTACTCTGGACTTGGAGCTCCATGTTAGAACCAGATTGTATCCCTTCACTTTCTGAATCAGGTAATAAAAAAGTGCCCCCACCTTGCTAACCAGACATTAGTACAACCTTCAAGTGAAGCTACATTTCTGAAGGATGAAGTGGCCCATGGTAAAACTGGATTAAAGTATTGCCCTCCCCACCCTACTTTTTCTTTTCTAGCCCAACTCTTTGCTGTGGTGCAGTGAACTGGATCAGGGACCTGATTCCTCTTTGAAAGGGGAGGGTTGAGAGACTAGACAGTGCAGATATACGTAGATCTTTTGCTATAAAACATAACCTTTGCTCTTGTTTCAATAGAAATGAAGGTAAATTAGGCTGAGGGAGCTGGGGTTGCTTAGCCTGGAGAAGAGGAGGCTCAGAGGAGACCTTATTGCTCTCTACAACTACCTGAAGGGGGGTTGTAGCCAGGTGGGGGTTGATCTCTTCTCCCAGGCAACCAGCACCAGAACAAGAGGACAGAGTCTCAAGCTGCACCAAGGGAGGTTTAGGCTGGATGTTAGGAAGAAGTTCTTCACTGAAACACTGATTGGCCATTGGAATGGGCTGCCCGGGGAGGTGGTGGATTCACCATCACTGGAGGTGTTTAAGAGGAGACTGGATGGGGTGCTTGGTGCCATGGTTTAGTTGATTAGATGGTGTTGGGTGATCTCTTTGGGTCCCTTCCAACCCCTGATCCTGTGAAATGTGTGGGTTAAAAACATTTATAGATGAAAGTCAGAAGTCAAACACATTTACAGTTTGTTTTATTTTCTGTTGTGAAATGTAGGAGTTGCCTTGTAAAGAAACACACCTCAGGCAGTTAACTTCAAAACTAGACTCACCCAAGCTATTACTCACAAGTGATCACTGATGGGACTTTAAGTTTCATGTGGAGAAACAAGTATTATTAAAAAAAAAAAAAATTAAAAAAGGGCAAAACCAAACCAAACAAACCAGCATCAATCTCAGATGTCAAAGAGTTTAGGAAGAGCTTAACATAAATATCACAGCAGCAGCCAGAACAGAACAGAACAGAACAGAATAGAATAGAATAGAATAGAATAGAATAGAATAGAATAGAATAGAATAGAATAGAATAAACCAGGTTGGAAAAGACCTTTGAGATCATCAAGTCCAACCCCCCTGCCAGGGCAGGACCATACAATCTAGCTCAGGTCACAGAGGAACGTATACAGACAGGCCTTGAAGGTCTCTAAAGTAGGAGACTCCACAACCTCTCTGGGCAGCCTGTTCCAGTGCTCTGTGAACCTTACAGTAAAGAAGTTTCCCTTGTGTTGAGATGGAACCTCCTGTGCTGCAGCTTACATCCACTGCTTCTTGTCCTATCCCAGGGAGCAAGTGAGCAGAGTCTGTCCCCTCCCTCCTGACCCCCAGCCCTCAGATATTGATAGACATTTATTAAATCCCCTCTAAGTCTTCTCTTTTCCAGGCTAAAAAGCCCCAGGTCCCTCAGCCTCTCCTCATAAGGCAGTGCTCTAGTGCCCTAGTTAGAGGACACAGTCTCAAGCTGCACCAGGGGAAGTTTAGGCTCCAGGTGAGGAGAAAGTTCTTCACCGAGTGAGTCGTTCACCATTGGAATGTGCTGTCCAGGGAGGTGGTGGAGTCCCCATCCCTGGAGGTGTTTAAGAGGGGATTGGACGTGGCACTTGGTGCCATGGTTTAGTCATGAGGTCTGTGGTGACAGGTTGGACTCTATGATCTTTAAGGTCTCTTCCAACCTTAGTGATACTGTGATACTGTAATACTGTGATACTTGCTGACCTCTCCTGGATAAGGACTCCACAATGGTTTGGAATACTCTGTTTGTTAATAAGAGAAATCTGATCTCCACCACAAACTGGACTGACCCTTTCTTCTGTTACAAACCACCTTAAATGAAACTGATTGCTGTAGTCAGGAGCAGAAACTTCCCATGCCATCTCACCAACCACATGAAAGAAGTGGTGTTTCAAAGCATGACTAGGATAAGGCTGTAATACTTTGTTCAATTCAGTGAGCTGAGCTCCATAAGTGAAAGCTTGAAATTATTAACTTTGCTGCCAAGGAAAAGTTCTTTTGCTTCTAATTCTGCTGCCAAAAGGGGCTGTGTTGGCAGGGTATTGGAGAGTTCCTGGCTGACTCTGCTGGAAACCTTGCAATGCTACGGAAACCACCAGCCACCCACTCTGCTGCAAGTGGGACATGAACTGTAATTCACTGACATTATTACTGGTCAATTAGAGATGCACCCATGTGGCTGAAACCTTGATCTGTGCCTGTGCTGAGTAAGCTGACACATGCTCTTGCAGGCTTGCCAGTTCTGAACCGAGCTCTGTAGAGACCATCCTCTGCAGGGCTTTCACCCAGGACAATGAGGAGTTGGATTCCTTTCATAGTGTGATCTTGCCAGAGGATTCCTGGAAAGCTGCCAAAAAGACAGCTAAAGTTTATTTTGTTCTGTTCAGAGGGAAAATAACCTGGGATTCTCTCCACACACCACACCAGCAGAGCTCTTTCAGTACGTTGCCCCCAGACATTTTCCCTTTAAATCCAAGGTTAAGATGTTGGAATGCACATTGTTCAATGATCCTCCTGGAACAAAAAAGCTTTCAATCCTGCAAAAGCCCTGAAAGCCTTAGTTTCATCTGTTCCTGTGCTTGGCTCCGTCTAAGCAGCAATACGTCAAGTGACTTGGAGTGGCTTTTGAAAAGCTGGCAGTGGAAGAGGACATTCATGGTGCTGAAAGACTGCTTGAAAGAACTGAGCTCATTTGGAAGTGAACAATGCAGGTTCAACTCCATAAGCCTTGTAACTTTCTAAAGGCCCTGCTGCTTGCTTGCCTTTCTTCCTTTCTTTTTCTTTCTTTCTTTCTTTCTTTTTCTTTCTTTCTTTCTTTCTTTCTTTCTTTTTTCTTCTTTTCTTCTTCTTTCTTTCTTTTCTTCTTTCTTCTTCTTTCTTTCTTTCTTTCTTTCTTTCTTTCTTTCTTTCTTTCTTTTCTTTCTTTCTTTCTTTCTTTCTTTCTTTCTTTCTTTCTCCTCTTTCTCTCTCTCTTTCTCTACCTCTCTTCTCTCTTTCCTCTCTTTCTTTCTTCTTTCTTTCTTTCTTTCTTCTTTCTTTCTTTCCTTCTTTCTCTTCTCTTTCTTCTTTCTTTCCTTTCTTTCTTTCTTTCTTTCTTTCTTTCTTTCTCTCTCTCTTTCTCCTCTCTCTTCTCTCTCTCTTCTTCTTCTCTTTCTTTCTTCTTTCTTTCTTTCTTTCTTTCTTCTTTCTTTCCTTCTTTCTTTCTTTCTTTCTTTCTTTCTTTCTTTCTCTCTCTCTCTTTCTTTAGTTCTCTTTCTTTCTCTCTTTCTCTCTTTCTTTCCTTCCTTCCTTCCTTCCTTCCTTCCTTCCTTCCTTCCTTCCTTCTTCCTTCCTTCCTTCCTTCCTTCCTTCCTTCCTTCTTCCTTCCTTCCTTCCTTCCTTCCTTCCTTCCTTCCTTCCTTCCTTCCTTCCTTCTTTTCTTTCTTTGCCTCCCTCCCTCCTTTCCTCCCTTCCTCCCTCCTTTCCTCCCTTCCTCCCCTCCTTCTCTCCCTCCCTCCCTTGTTCTCCCTCTCCTTCCTTCTCTCCTTCCCTCCCTTCCTCCCTTCCTTGTATATGGATAATTGAATGGAAACTGGGTCACATTCAAGAATACCTGTAGAAGTCAGTGACATCTCCTGTGTGGACTACCCTAGGTGATCCTGCTTTAGGCAGGGGGGTTGGACTTGATGACCTGTGGAGTTCCTTTCAACCTCTAACATCCTGTGATTCTGAGCAGAGGGGAGGCACCAAAACAGCTTGTTTGGGTTATTTTTTATATTTTAATGGCTTTAACTAATCTACTGGAGTTAGAGTCAAGGAAACCAGAAGCAGCACAGAAATGTGTGAAAGCTGGCAGGCTAGCATGCTTGAGGGATTACAATATGCATATATGGTCATCTCTTAACTCTATTTCACCCTCCATGCTGCCCACCCCCTCTCCTCACCCTCCCCCCATATGCATAGCCCATTTTTTCTTACCTCTTTTGTGTTTTATTCTTCTTGATTCCAAGGGGTGGAAATGTTCACTCTGCTACTGTCAATTGCAGGTAAGAGAGAAACAACTTTCCTTTAGCTGCAGGCCTCTAGTTAGTCCCAAGTCTTCCATGAGACAGAGGAACAGCTTTTTCCTTCACATGCTGGTCAGAGGTCCCTTTACAGGAAGTTGCAAAGGCTGCTCTGATTTACCAGAGTAGGGAATGTTTCACAAGCCAAAGCAGTCTGATGATTGCCTCACCCCACTGATAAGCACAGATGTGGATGCTAGGGATATCTGTCCTCATTAGAAGTGGGGGATGCAATGCAGGAACAAAGCAAGAGGCTGCTTCATGCATGCCCTAAGCACAATAGCATTCCAGACTGGTACTGTGTAAATGTTTGGTCTGCTGCTCATACTGCAAGGTGTGGCTTGGGTAGGTTCTACTTAATTGGGATGAAACAGGTTAACTCCCAGATATGCCCATTGATATGTAGTCATTACTTCAAGCTTCTGGGGAAGTTATAAGTTGTGGGTGTTCTACAGGCACATCTAGAAGAAGTCTGATACAGAGAGGATACAGATTTTAGCAGGATGTAAAGTTATGTACTTGCTTTCAATCATAGAATCAACCAGGTTGGAAAAGACCTCAGAGATCATTAAGCCAACCTGTCACCCATTACCTAATACCTAACACCTCATGACAACTAAACCATGGCTTCAAGTGCCACATCCAATCCTTTTTTGAACACCTCCAGGGATGGTGACTCTACTACCTCCTTGGGCAGCACATTCCAATGGCAAATTACTCTCTCTGTGAAGAACTTTCTCCTCACCTCAAGCCTAAACTTCCCCTGGCACAGCTTGAGACTGTGTCCTCTTGTTCTGCTACTGGTTTCCTGGGAGAAGAGACCAACTCCCACTTGTCTACAACCTTTTTTTTTCATATGCTGTATGCAGAGAGACCTCGACAGGCTGGACAGATGGGCAGAGTCCAAGGGCATGAGATTTAACACATCCAAGTGCCGGGTTCTGCACATTGGCCACAACAACCCCATGCAGTGCTACAGGCTGGGGTCAGAGTGGCTGGAGAGCAGCCAGGCAGAGAGGGACCTGGGGGTGCTGGTTGCTGGTAGGCTGAACATGAGCCTGCAGTGTGCCCAGGCGGCCAGGAGGGCCAATGGCATCCTGGCCTGCATTAAGAACAGTGTGGCCAGCAGGAGCAGGGAGGTCATTCTGCCCCTGTACACTGCACTGGTTAGGCCGCACCTTGAGTCCTGTGTCCAGTTCTGGGCCCCTCAGTTTAGGAAGGAGGTTGAGTTGCTGGAACGAGTCCAGAGAAGGGCAATGAATTTAATGAGGGGCTTGGAACACAAGCCCTATGAGGAGAGACTGAGGGAGCTGGGGCTGCTTAGCCTGGAGAGGAGGAGACTCAGGGGTGACCTTATTGCTCTCTACAACTACCTGAAGGGAGGTTGTAAACAGGCAGAGGTTGGTCTCTTCTCCCAGGCAACCAGCACCAGAACAAGAGGACACAGTCTCAGGCTGCGCCAGGGGAGGTTCAGGCTGGAGGTCAGGAGGAAGTTTTACACAGAGAGAGTGACTGCCCATTGGAATGGGCTGCCCGGGGAGGTGGTGGAGTCGCCATCACTGGAGGTGTTCAGGAGGAGACTTGACAGGGTGCTTGGTTGCATGGGTTAGTTGATTAGGTGGTGTTGGATGATAGGTTGGACACGATGATCTTGAAGGTCTCTTCCAACCTGGTTTATTCTATTCTATTTACCCATTGAGATATCCATTATCTAAAATGCTGTAGGACACAGATTTTAACAGGATGTAAACTGATGTACTTTCTTTTGATATTCTGTATTTATTTACCCAGTAAGATGTCCATGATGTAGAATGCTGTGAAGCCTCCAGTATCATCAAGAGATCAAGGAAACAGCCAGTGGCCTTTCAGCAAAACATCCTTCCAGAGTGTCACACTACTTTTGAGAGCAGTTTGTGCATTCAAGGTCATCCACAAAGCTTAGAAAGAAGCTTCAGTGCCAGTGTAGGTTTCCTTCAAAAATGTTTACTCTTAAGTGAAACTTCAGTGTGAAGTAAAAGCACACGTCCTTTTGCAGAAAAGCAGAGCTGGCTGGAGGGTTTGAAGGTCTCCTTAAGTAAAGAATTGCACCAGGGGAGGTTTAGGCTGGATGTCAGGAAGAAGTTCTATACAGAGAGTGATTACCCATTGGAATGGGCTGCCCAGGGAGGTGGTGGAGTCACCATCATTGGAGGTGTTCAGGAGGAGACTTGATGGGGTGCTTGGTGCTATGGGTTAGTTGTTTAGGTGGGTTGGATTGGTTGATGGGTTGGACATGATGATCTTGAAGGTCTCTTCCAACCTGGTCTATTCTATTCTGTTCTGTTCTGTTCTGTTCTGTTCTGTTCTGTTCTGTTCTGTTCTGTTCTGTTCTGTTCTACTCTATTCTAGTGCAGCCACCAGGCTTGGAACTGGAATGAAAATCCTTCCTTTGCTCAGTGTCCATTTCTATGAATCTCTAAAATAGAACAGAATAGAACTAACCAGGTTGGAAAAGACCTTTGAGATCATCAAGTCCAACCTATCATCCAACACCATCTAATCAACTAAACCATGGCACCAAGCAGCCCATCCAGTCTCTTCTTAAACACCTCCAGGGATGGTGACTCCACCACCTCCCTGGACAGTCCATTCCAATGGCCAATCAGTGTTTCTGTGAAGAACTTCTTCCTAACACCTGGAGCACCTGGAGTACTGTGTCCAGTTCTGGAGCCCCTATTACAAGAGGGATGTGGAGGTGCAACCTGTTCCAGTGTTCCACCACCCTCATAGTAAAGATTCTGTTCCTAATATCCAGTTTAAATCTGCTTTTCTCTATTTTGAAGCCACTGCCCCTAATTCTATCATGGCAGGCCTCTGTAAACAGTCTCTCTCCATCCTTCTTGTAGGCCCCCTTCAGGTACTGGCAGGCTGCTATTAGGTTTCCCCAGAGCCTTCTCTGCTCCAGGCTGAACAACCCCAGCTCCCTCATCCTGTCCTTGTAGCAGAGGTGCTCCAACCCCTTGATCATTTTCATGGCCCTCCTCTGGACCTTCTCCATCAGGTCCATGTCCTTCCCATACTGAGGGCTCTGCACACAGTACTCCAGGTGAGATCTCACCAGAGCAGCATAAACTGGCAGAATCACCTCTCTGGATCTGCTTGCAACACATCTTTTGATGCAGCCCAGGATGTGACTGGCCTTCTGGGCTGCAAGCTCACACTGCTTCTCATCCATCAGCACCCCCAAGCCCTTTTCCACAGGGCTGCTTTCTGTCAGCTCATCCCCCAGTCTATTGGTAGTGAGGAATTGTTCCAGTCCAGGTGCAGAACTCTGCACTTGCTCTTGTTGAACCTCAGGAGGTTCACCTGGGTATTAAGCTAGAACTGACCACATAGCAGAAAGATCTGTTTTATGGATGGCTGCTTCAAAATTTGTTTCAGTGAGACAATCCTGTTCAGTTTTCAAATGGAACAACATGAGAGTTCTGCTAGTTGAATAAAATCAAGCTGTAAGAGAAACGATTATGAGGCTTTTTTTTAACCTTTTTTTGTTTTTTCTTTTTTACATAAAGATTGTGTTTCAAGGTGTTTGGTTTAGCTCAAAAGATAACCTGGCAACAAACCTAATTATTTCTTTTCTAAATCTGAGCCTAATATTAGAGGGGGAAAAAAAAAAACCAACAAACCAAACCAAATTCAGATCTTCAGAAATTTTTGTGGATTATCTACAATACTTAGAATAGAATAGAATTAACCAGGTTGGAAAAGACCTTTGAGATCATTGAGTCCAGCCTATCATCCAACACCATCTAATCAACTAACCCATGGCACCAAGCACCCCATCCACTCTCTTCCTAAACACCTCCAGTGATGGTGACTCCACCACCTCCCCAGGCAGCACATTCCAATGGCCAATCACTCTTTCTATGAAGAACTTCTTCCTACCATCCAGCCACAACCTCCCCTGGCACAGCTTGAGACTGTGTCCTCTTGTTCTGGTGCTGGTTGCCTGGGAGAAGAGACCAACCCCTACCTGGCTACAACCTCCCTTCAGGTGGTTGTAAATAGCAAGAAGGTCTTCCCTGAGCCTCCTTTTCTCCAGGCTAATCAACCCCAGCTCCCTCAGCCTCTCCTCATAGGGCTGTGCTCCAAACCCCTCACCAGCTTTGTTGCCCTTCTCTGGACACATTCCAGTATGTCAGCATCCTTACCTAAACTGAGGGGCCCAGAACTGGACACAGGACTCAAGGTGTGGCCAAACCAGCGCTGAGTACAGGGGCACAATGACCTCCCTGCTCCTGCTGGCCACACTATTCTGATGCAGGCCAGGATGCCGTTGGCCTTCGTGGCCACCTGGGCCCACTGCTGGCTCACATTCAGCCTACTATCAACCCCTGGCTGCTCTCCAGCCACTCTGACCCCAGCCTGTAGCACTGCATGGGGTTGTTGTGGCCAATGTGTAGAGCCCAGCACTTAGATGTGTTAAATCTCGTGCCCTTGGTCTCTGCCCATCTGTCCAGTCAGTTGAGGTCCCTCTGCAGAGCCCTTCTGCCCTCTAACAGATCAACTCCTGCCCCCAGCTTGGTGTCATCTGCAAACTTGCTGATGACTGACTCAATCCCCTCATCCAGATCATCAATGAAGATATTAAAGAGCATGGGGCCCAGCACTGATCCCTGGGGGCACACCACTAGTGACTGGCTGCCAGCTGGATGTGGCACCATTCACCACCACTCTCTGGGCTCAGCCCTCCAGCCAGTTCCTAACCCTTCTTCTCTCATGTGCAGAAAGCCCACAGTTGCACAGTGGGATACCCAACTAGGTAGATGTAAGTCCTTATGCTACTTTCAGAGTTGGATGTAAGTAGCTATTTCAGGAGGTACAAGACTTGCAAAAGCTAAGATTTCTGAGAAGTGAATAATAGAATAGAATAGAATAGACCAGGTTGGAAGAGACCTTCAAGATCATCACGTCCAACCTATCACCCAACACCACCTAATCAACTAACCCATGTAACCAAGCACCCTGTCAAGTCTCCTCCTGAACACCTCCAGTGACGGCGACTCCACCACCTCCCCGGGCAGCCCATTCCAATGGGCAATCACTCTCTCTGTGTAAAACTTCCTCCTGACCTCCAGCCTGGACTTCCCCTGGCGCAGCCTCATACTGTGTCCTCTTATTCTGGTGCTGGCTGCCTGGGAGAAGAGACCAACCTCTGCCTGTTTACAACCCCCCTTCAGGTAGTTGTAGAGAGCAATAAGGTCACCCCTGAATCTCCTCTTCTCCAGGCTAAGCAGCCCCAGCTCCCTCACTATGTGCAGTTCAGCCTTGAAAGGATCACTTGGCTCCCACAGGACTTCTACATCAGGTGTTTTCTGTACTCATAATTTCACAGATTGTTTTTCTGTCTCCTCAGGATATTTTCTATCTAAATATTGTTTTCAAGATATCAAGAGTAGGTGACACACCAGGCTGAAGAAACAGTCACAGCTGGCCAGTGCTGTGTGTCTGCAGAAAACCTACAGAATTCATTTCTATACTAAGAGGTAAGAAATGCCAATCCAGCAACCTTTCTAAGAGTTTTCTAAGAGTTACCAGGCATCCCATGATGTTAAAATACCTTTTTTTCCCCCCCAGTCCTTACTGCTGCTTTCAAAGATTGCTACAAACAGGCACAGGTCTCTAATGAGTTGTTCTGCCTAGTGTTCAGTGCAAATTGACAGGATCTTAAGCCTTAATAGCTGCTCTAGGGGAAAGAAGCTGCACTGGCAACAGCATTGCTTTTAGCAACAGAATTCAGGGGTTTGGAGAAAGAGTTGCAAATTTGTACATAACTTCAAGGGCATCCATGTGGGTCCTAGCTCATTTCATGCCCCTGGGAAAACACTGCAGTAGTGTATTTACTAATAATCTTGCCCTCTCTGATTCACTGATCATGCCCTTCCTTTGTGGCAGATGAATGAAGAGCACAGATGTGCACCAATGAGAAGGCTTTAGCTGGATAAAAGTGAGCTGAGTGAGAAGTTAATTTACAAACTGTGGAGTAATCACATTTTTATTATTAATGCTTCCCCTCTCCTCCCCCTTTCTCCTCTAATGGAGTCAGAGCCATAGCAGCAGGTTCTCTCCTTCCTATGTTTACTGGAGAGTTGTTCCACAGCTGTGGAAGAAATTCCTGTAGCCTGAACTGAGAAGAAAGTCCTCAGGCCTGGATCTCCTGATGGATCCTGTTAGAGTGGGGTGCTGTTCACAGAATCACACAGTTATTGAGGCTGGAAAAGACCTCTGAGATCATCAAGTCCAGCCTATGGCCTAACAGCACCACATCAGCTAAACCATGCCACCAGGTGCCACATCCAAACTTTTCTTAAAGACCTCCAGTGATGGTGACTCCACCACCTCCCTGGGCAGCCCATCCCAGTGCCTCATCAGCCTTTCTGTGAGGAGGTGCTTCCTAATATCCAACCTAAATCTCCTCTGTTGCAGCTTCCTACCATGTCCTTTTGTCCTGTCACTAGTTGCCTGTTCAGTGCAGGGGGAAACTGCTGCATCACTTTTGGGTTACCCTTGTGCTTTTGCACCCAAATGGGATTTGGAGTTTTTCACACAAATGGGATTTGGAGTTTGCACAAGAGGATGATCTCCTGGGGGGGGGCGGTAAGTTAATGTTATTATCATAGTATCATAGTATCATTCAGGGTTGGAAGGGACCACAAGGATCATCTAGTTCCAACCCCCTGCCATGGGCAGGGACACCCCACACTAGATCAGGCTGACCAGAGCCTCATCCAGCCTGGGCTTAAACACCTCCAGGGATGGGGCCTCAACCACCTCCCTGGACAACCCATTCCAGGGCTTCACCACTCTCATGGGGAAGAACTTCCTCCTCACATCCAGCCTGAATCTCCCCACCTCCAGCTTCATTCCATTCCCCCTAGTCCTATCACTACCTGAGATCCTGACAAGTCCTTCCCCAGCCTTTCTGTAGGCCCCCTTCAGATCCTGGAAGGCCACAATTAGGTCACCTCAGAGCCTTCTCTTCTCCAGACTGAACAGCCCCAACTCCTTCAGTCTGTCCTCATAGGAGAGGTGCTCCAGCCCTCTGATCATCCTCGTGGCCCTTCTCTGGACACCTTCCAGCACCTCCACATCCCTCTTGTAATAGGGGCTCCAGAACTGGAGGCAGTACTCCAGGTGGGGTCTCACCAGGGCTGAGTAGAGGGGGAGGATCACCTCCCTCGACCTGCTAGCCACACTTCTCCTGATGCAGCCCAGGATCTGATTGGCTTTGCGGGCTGCAAGTGCACATTGAGAGCTCCTGTTGAGCTTTTTGTCCACCAGCACCCCCAAGTCTCTCTCCTCAGGGCTGCTTTCCAGCCAGTCACTGCCCAGCCTGGATTTGTGCCTGGGATTGCCTCGACCCAGATGCAGGACCCTGCACTTGCTCTCATTGAACCTCATGAGGTTGGCTTGTGCCCACCTCTCCAGCCTGTCAAGGTCCCTCTGGATGGCCTCCCTTCCCTCCAGCGTGTCTGCTGCACCACACAGCTTGGTGTCATCAGCAAACTTGCTGAGGGTGCACTCAATGCCACTGTCCATGGCACCCACATGGACAAGATGTTGAATAAGACAGGTCCCAGGACTGATCCCTGAGGGACTGTGCTTGTCCCTGGCCTCCACTGGGACATGGAGCCATTGACAGCCACTCTTTGGGTGCGGCCATCAAGCCAGTTCCTTATCCATCTAGTGGTCCACCCATCAAACCCATGTGTCACCAGTTTGGAGACCAGGATGTGGTGCGGGACAGTGTCGAAGGCTTTGCTCAGCTCCAGGTAGACAACATCAGTTGCTCTCCCCTCATCTATTAATTTTGTCACCTGCTCATCTGTACAGACATAAGAACTAGTTAATATCTAGCTGACACTGTGCTCTTCTGGCCAAATCCAGCTCTTTTGAAACATAGCTCAGCAGGGATGTGTGGCAAGTGTAAGATTAAGTCCTGGCTCTAATTTTCAACAAATTTCTTTAGCTAGATGATTAATGGGAAAAGCTCTTGGTCTGTGTTGTTTTTATTAATGCTCTTGGCTGAAATGTTATTGTGATGTTAATATTGTTTGGGAGCTTTAGGTTGTGATTCATCTGAATAAAGCTGAATACTGCATCTTTTGCAGGAGTTTCCAGTCGAGGCACTCAGTGATGGCATGCCTGGAATCTCCCTGCTCCCTCTGCACAGAGAATGACAGAGCTGTTAAGGTTTGAAGGATAAACAATTTTGCTCCACACCCTTTTCTGTAACCTGGCAAATATAGTGCATCCATTGTGCTTGCTAAGGCATCCAGGCTAACAATAGTGCATTTATGAACCAGATTTCTTTGCTTCTGAGCTTTCTTACAGAAATGCTCAAATCAAGGGTAAGCCTTTTAGGGCTGTGTTATCTGGGAGTGCATTTTTCCATTTCTAAGTTAAAGGGCAAATTGGAGTTCTTTGTTCAGAGAAATCCTGCTGCCTTTGTGACTCTTTCATCTTGGGGACAATTGTCAGCTTCCCTGATCTGAGTTCCCTGTACAATGAGTAAGCCTAAGCCCCCTGCTAGGTGGCCTCATATCATAGTGAAAGTCTGATGTAGTGGGAATTAGGGGGAGGCACAGCACTAGCATGCCCAGACACCCCTTCTTCACTGCAGAAGATGGAGTGGGGAGGAGAAAAGAGAAGAGAAGTTTCCTGTTCCTTTGCCATATTCTAAAAGGGAGGTTCAAACCCTTAAGGATATCTTGAATAATCACTACAAATGTTGCCTGGGATTCCCTTCCATGTGAACCATTAGTGTGCACTGTGCCTCAATGAGCCTGACAAGGATATAAGGATATATACCTACCACTTTTATTCAGACTTCCAGGAGAGTCCTGGAAACTTAAAACAGCCCTGCATGCTCTTGTGTGAATGAGTCCTTTCAAAGCTGAGCTGGTCAGCACTGTCAGCCTGTACCATGCAGGGTCCAAGCCAGGCAACACCAGGACAGTGGCCTCCAATTGCTGATGTGCAGGTTTGAGGAAGGAAAAGAACACCAAAAATTGTTGAACCAAAACATTCTCAGCTTCAAAACTCAGTTTTATTGTGAATTAACTAACTGAGGAACACATTTCCCTCACAATGTAGACTTCTGACTGTGACACTTCTGTGTCACTCCTCGGCAACAGTAAAAGCCAGGTAGCTTGAGAGTACTTCCTTCTTGAAAGAGACAGGTCTTTTGTTCTTGTGTGAAAGCAGGCTCTCCTTGGCTTGCTCCTTTGGAAGAAAGCATAATCAAGTGTACATTCATGTCTACATCACAGTGTAAGGTAGTTTCAGGACTCTGAAATGTAGACAAACAAAACCCTGCATCACACAGCTTACGTATTACCTTCAGAGGTGACAAAAGGGACAGTAACTTACAGAGCCATAGAATGGCCCAGGCTGAAAGAGACCTCCAAAAGTCATCTAGTCAGACCTCCCCACAGTCAGCAGGGACATCCCCAACTAGATCAGGTAGCCCAGGACCTTGTTGAGCCTCACCTTGGATATGTCCAGGGAAGGAGCCTCAGCCAACTCCCTGGGCAGCCTGTTCCATAGTGAAGAACTTCTTCCTGATATCCAATCTAAATCTGTCCTTCTCTAGTTTGAAGCCATTGCCCCTGGTCCTGTCACTGCAGGCCTTTGTAAACAGTCTCTCCCCATCCTTCCTGTAGGCTCCCTTCAGGTACTGAAAGGCTGCTATTAGGTCTCTCCAGAGCCTCCTCTTCTCCAGGCTGAACACCCCCAGCTCCCTCAGCCTGTCCCCATAGCAGAGGTGCTCCAACCCCTTGATCATTTTTGTGGCCCCCCTCTAGACCCTCTCCATCAGGTCTATGTCCTTCCCATACTGAGGGCTCCAGACTTGTACACAGTACTGCAGGTGAGGTCTCAGCAGAGCAAAGTGGCACAATCACCTCTCTGGATCTGCTGGCAACACATCTTTTGATGCAGCCCAGGATGTGATTGGCCTTCTGGGCTGCAAGCTCACACTGCCAGCTCATGTTCAGCTTCTTATTTGCCATCATCTTCTGCTAGGATCCTGCACTGGCTTCCCTAAGTTCCTGTACATATGTGTATCGTCTTTAAAGAGCTTTAACTGGTGCCTTGCATTGTTTATGACAGCAGGAGACCTTCAGGCCAGAGGGTTGGTGTTTGCTTACTTAGGAGGCCACCCAGGCCTGAGGAGGCCTGAGTGCAGAGAGAAGCTAACTGAACTGGAAGGTCAGCTTGATCAGAGTCTCTCAGACGAGTGATGAGTGAGACTGACTGGAGGATTAGTCCTTGCAGAATCTCTTGGTGAATGTGACTGTGACAGTGGAGCTCTGGGCTCTTCATCTTAGGCTCTTCAGTGGGCACAGGGAAATGGGTGAAGCTTCACAAGGCAGTTGTGTCTTCTCTGTTGCAAACCCTTCATTTGCCTAATGTGACTACCGAGTACTCAGGCTGTGCTCTAAATGTGCCTATTGAAGCACATAGCTGGTTCCAGGTCGTTTTTCATTCAGCTCTGTCATGTAAGAGTATCTAACTGCAACTTTGTCCCCACACTGCTGAAATGAGGAATTGTGCTCAGGCTTCATAGAATCATAGAACTGTCAGGGTTGGAAGGGACCTCACGGATCATCCAGTTCCAAGCCCCCTGACCTGGGCAGGCACACCTCACACTAGATCAGGTTGATTAGGCTATCATGTAAATCCTAGATCAGGCTTGATTAAGCCTATCAAATAAATCCTGTCTTCTGGATATAGCTGGAGAAGGACAGGACTTCCTCAATGCAATCCAGCTGGCGGCCAGTCAGTAGTGGAGTCCCCCAGGGATCAGTGCTGGGCCCTGTGCTCTTTAACATCTTTATTGATGATCTGGATGAGGGCATTGAGTCCATCATCAGTAAATTTGCTGAAGACACCAAGCTGGGGGCAGGAGTTGATCTGCTGGAGGGTAGAGAGGCTCTGCAGAGGGACCT
Source organism: Melanerpes formicivorus (assembly GCF_026170545.1). NCBI lineage: Eukaryota > Metazoa > Chordata > Aves > Piciformes > Picidae > Melanerpes > Melanerpes formicivorus. The sequence continues at coordinate 3,035,703 of NW_027142354.1, forward strand.
CGACAGGCTGGACAGATGGGCAGAGTCCAAGGGCATGAGATTGAACACATCCAAGTGCTGGGTTCTGCTCATTGGCCACAACAACCCCATGCAGTGCTACAGGCTGGGGTCAGAGTGGCTGGAGAGCAGCCAGGCAGAGAGGGACCTGGGGGTACTGGTTGATGGTAGGCTGAACATGAGCCAGCAGTGTGCCCAGGCAGCCAAGAGGGCCAATGGCATTCTGGCCTGCATCAGGAACAGTGTGGCCAGCAGGAGCAGGGAAGTCATTCTGCCCCTGTACACTGCACTGGTTAGGCCACACCTCGAGTACTGTGTCCAGTTCTGGGCCCCTCAGTTTAGGAAGGAGGTTGACTTGCTGGAACGTGTCCAGAGAAGGGCAGCAAAGTTGGTGAGGGGCTTGGAACACAAGCCCTATGAGGAGAGGCTGAGGGAGCTGGGGTTGCTTAGCCTGGAGAAAAGGAGACTCAGGGGTGACCTTATTGCTCTCTACAACTACCTGAAGGGGGATTGTAGACAGGCAGAGGTTGGTCTCTTCTCCCAGGCAGCCAGCACCAGAACAAGAGGACACAGTCTCAGGCTGCGCCAGGGGAGGCTTAGGTTGGATGTTAGGAAGAAGTTCTATACAGAGAGAGTGATTGCCCATTGGAATGGGCTGCCCGGGGAGGTGGTGGAGTCACCATTGCTGAAGGTGTTCAGGAGGAGACTTGACAGGGTGCTTGGTTGCATGGGTTAGTTGGTTGGGTGGTGTTGGATGATAGGTTGGGCACGATGATCTTGAAGGTCTCTTCCAACCAACCTGGTCTATTCTATTCTATTCTATTCTATTCTATTCTATTCTATTCTATTCTATTCTATTCTATTCTATTCTAATAGTGTGGCAGTTTTAGGCTGATGCCTAGGATCCTCTCTCTAGATTTTAGTTTTGCTTTTAAATACAGCTTCCTTTCCTTCCAACTGAGCTAGTCTGGCAATTTCATTTTGGGGGTAATATCAACCCACCACACAGTAGCCAGTGCAAAGCAATAGCAAACTCCTCAAACAGGTGATATGCTTTCCCTTGAAGGAGTAACCACAGTGCCAAGCTTCGTGGCAATTTAAAAACGACTCTGAAGCTTTTACTGACTCCTCAAGCTAACAGGTAAAATCATTCTATCACAAAGCCAAGAACCGTTTCACTGTGCACCGCCGACAGGCAATGGCTCAGACCTGCCGCTGGGGGGAAGAGTTTATCTGTCTTTCAGGTTACGCTGAAGCCGTATCTGAGCAGCTCTGTACAGAGAATTTTTGAGGAGGAAAAACAGAAGGCTCCTTAATTCTAGTTACAATAATGCTGTATAAACCAGGCCTCCATTTCCAGGAGCTATGATTAAAAATTGAAGTTAATGCTAATTCTAGGGGAGAAATCCAATTGCTTTGATCATGAAACAGTGTTCAGCAACCTAAAGTGTCCAGTGTCTTAGCAAAAAGTTAAATTAATTGTTGTGGTCTAATATACACTGAAAACCTTCCCCCAGACCATGCTTTTCTCTGAAAAATAGAAGATTGGTTCTCCTTCTCTTTCTTTCTTCTGTTTTCCCTTTTACTCTTTCCTTTTCCCTTTCCCTTTCCCTTTCATTTTCCCTTTCCCTTTCCCTTCCCTTTCCCTTTCCCTTTCCCTTTCCCTTTCCCTTTCCCTTTCCCCTTTCCCCTTCCCCTCCCCCTTCCCCTTCCCCTTCCCCTTCCCCTTCCCCTTCCCCTTCCCCTTCCCCTTCCCCTTCCCCTTCCCCTTCCCCTTCCCCTTCCCCTTCCCCTTCCCCTTCCCCTTCCCCTTCCCCTTCCCCTTCCCCTTCCCCTTTCCCCTTCCCCTTCCCCTTCCCCTTCCCCTTCCCCTTCCTCTTCCCCTCCCTTCTCCCTTGAATGCTGCTGGCATTGTGTAACGTTGTGATTCTAGCACTGTCTGAAATGCAGGCTGATACTACTGAAACATTTAAAGCAATAAAAGAACTTAAATTCCCAGTAAACTAAGCTGCAAATACATTGTTCTTTCCATCCAATCTGCACCCTAAAGGTGTATAGGCAGTTGGACATGTCCTGCTGTGATTTATGAGCATGAGCACCTTCTCTTTTTCCTTTTAATCCCCAGAATTACATTCCCCTGTCCTCACTCCTCTCCACCCCCAGCTGCAGAACTGATTCCTGTGTGATTTACCAGGAAGCACAGTGACCCCAAACTCACTAACAGTGACATGCTTCTGCTCCAGGAAGGGCACTGAAAGCTTCTCATTACAGAATTTGCTGAAGAAGTCTTCCTGCATATTTTTGTTCTCTTGATAAATGTCTTGCTGTAATCACTGAGGTTAAGGGCGTTGATTTTTTTTTTTGCTTTATAAATGGGAATGGAGAAGCCCTATTAAGAAGCTGCATTAGCTGTGCTGCTAGAATCAAACCCAGGACTTCACAATGTCCTTTGCAGGATTGTTTTCATGTCTGTGATAGAATAGAATAGAATAGAATAGAATTGAATTGAATTGAATTGAATTGAATTGAATTGAATTGAATTGAATTGAATTGAATTGAATTGAATTGAATTGAATTGAATTAACCAGGTTGGAAAACACCTTTGAGATCATCGAGTCCAGCCTATCACTCAACAGCATCTAATCAACAAATCCATGGCACCAAGCTCCCCATCCAGTCTCTTCCTAAACACCTCCAGTGATGGCAACTCCACCACCTCCCTGGACAGCCCATTCCAATGGCCAGTCTCTCTTTCTGTGAAGAATATCTTCCTAACATCCAGCCTAAACCTCCCCTGGTGCAGCTTGAGACTGTGTCCTCTTGTTCTGGTGCTGGTTGCCTGGGAGAAGAGACCAACCCCCACCTGGCTACAACCTCCCTTCAGGTAGTTGTAGAGAGCAATAAGGCCTCCCCTGAGTCTCCTCTTCTCCAGGCTAAGCAACCCCAGCTCCCTCAGCCTCTCCTCATAGGGCTTGTGCTCCAAACCCCTCACCAGCTTTGTTGCCCTTCTCTGGACTCGTTCCAGCAACTCAACATCTTTCCTAAACTGGGTACAAGACTCAAGGTGTGGCCTAACCAGTGCTGAGTCCAGGGGCAAAATTACTTCCCTGCTCCTGCTGGCCACACTATTCCTGATGCAGGCCAGGATGCCATTGGCCTTCTTGACCAACTGGACACACTGCAGTCTCATGTTCAGCCTCCTATGAACCAGTACCTCCAGGTCCCTCTCTGCCTGGCTGCTCTCCAGCCACTCTGACCCCAGCCTGTAGCACTGCATGGCATTGTTGTGGTCAATGTGTAGAACCCAGCATTTAGCTGTGTTAAATCTCAAGCCATTTGACTCTGCCCATCTGTCCAGCCTGTCAAGGTCCCTCTGCAGAGCTATCTTACCCTCTAACAGATCAACACCTCCCCTCTGCTCCACAGACCTCCCCAAAACATTCCCATGGGTGATGGGGGGACTCATTGCACTGCACCTTTATATACACACTGAGAACGTGGATGTAATCCTGCACCTACTGGCCAGGTAGCACAGTATCATCTTAATTATTCATTGTGTACTGATAAGAGTGACATATCTGACGTCACAGAGGAAACATGACCTTGGTCTCCTTGGGATTTTCAGCAAAGTACTCTGTCTGACACCTTAAACCTAAGGGACAAAATTAAATCAGTTGAAAACTGGTGTAGCCTGTCAGTTCTTGTCACTGCATTCCCTGTGCCTTTTGAGCTTATTTGATTGCCTTTTAGGGATATGGCTTTTAAATGTAATTAATGTGCTTTTACTCTTTTCTCTCTCTGACATGGAAAAGCTTGGCTTAATTGAGTATTGACTAACTGAACTAGTTACAGACAGGCGTTGCAGTTATCCAGTGGTGTGCTCACTGGTGCATGCAAGGCCTGAGAATGAACTTGGGCTTCATCAGACTGCTGCTTGCAGGCTGTAACCCCTCTGCACCTCAGGAACTGCCACTTCCAGCAGCAGCAGGAGACCTGAAAGTGAGCTTCGCTCTCCTCCTTGTGTTGCAGAGGGAAGTGTCGCCTCGACCTCCAGCACTCATTGTGTAGCACACACACATTTTGTGCATGCATATATAGGTGCAGATAGAATCATTTTGGTTGGAAAAGACCTTGAAGGTCATCAAGTCCAACCATTAAATATACCCAACCATATCTGAGTAGTGTATGCATTTATAGGTGTGTATATATTTATTGGTACCAGCTCCAGCTGGGATGGAGTTAACTTTCTTCACAGCAAGCCCTGTGATGCTGTGCTTTGGATTTGGGACTAAAAGAGTGTTTGTAGCTCAAGGGTGCTTTGCCTATCTGTCTGCACAGTCTCAAGGTCTTTTTCCCACTCTCTGACCCCAACAGCTAGGCAGGAGGCAGGCAAGAAGCTGGGAGGGGACAGAGATGGGACAACCATGCCCATTGCGGGGCTGGAGGAAGAGGTTGGGAAACTGGCAGGTTTGATTTGCACGTTACACTGTATTTATAGCTGGGTGGTGGTTACTTGGCAGAGATTGCTAACAGCTGCTTTCAGCCTTTGCTCTTTGCTGTGTTGCCCTGTTTAGCTCAGGGAGACCTATGATAAAAGAGGCCTTGAGCCTGGCATTTGGTCCCTGCAGCGCTGCTATCTCACTGCTCCAGGGACCATCTCATGAGGCCAATCACTGATCATACTTTTATAGTATCATAGTATCAGTCAGGGTTGGAAGGGACCACAAGGATCATCTAGTTCCAACCCCCCTGCCATGGCCAGGGACACCCCACACTACATCAGGCTGGCCAGAGCCTCATCCAGCCTGCTCTTAAACACCCCCAGGGACGGGGCCTCGACCACCTCCCTGGACAACCCATTCCAGGGCTTCACCACTCTCATGGTGAAGAACCTCCTCCTCACATCCAGCCTGAATCTCCCCCCCTCCAGCTTCATTCCATTCCCCCTAGTCCTATCACTACCTGAGATCCTGAGAAGTCCCTCCCCAGCCTTCCTGTAGGCCCCCTTCAGATACCTTCCTGCTCTTCTCTCCAGGGAAGAGGTCTTCCTGGCTGTGCTGCGAGACTCCAGGCTTCTCAAACATCTCTGTGCAATGGGAACACTCATACTGCTGTGTGCCCTCAGCCTGGTTTTGAAGTTGCCCATTGATGGTGAGTGTAATGACAGTGTCCCTGTGGCCTCCTACTGTCCCACCACCCCCTGCCACCCCTTGGACCCCCAACCCAGTGGTCCTGGTTCTGGTTTTGGCTGTCTGCTTCTCAGTCTTCTCCTACCTTCATAAGCTTCTTTGGAAGATACCTCTGTAAAAATTGCATATATAAGTGTGTGTGTGTGTGTGTGTACATTTTGCATATAAATCTCTGTACATCTTGCATATATATCACAGAACTGTTTAGTTTGGACAAGACCCTTAAGACTGGGGATGTTCCTGCTCACTGCAGGGGTGTTGGACTAGATGACATTTAAAGGCCCCTTCTAACCCAATGTATCTATCATTCAATTCCATTATTCCCTACATAAATATCTATGCATATAAACTTTTGCATATGTTTATATGGAAACATTTAATATGTGTATTTATAATTCTATGGTTTGTATATACATATCTATGCCTATAAACACATATCCCCATATCTGCTTTTCATATTCATAGACATCTATATACATAGTTTGCCTATTCATGAACATACATATTTTATATATGGATGATTATTTAGTTATATATCACAGCACATTAGAGGTTAGAAGGGACCTCAAGAGAGTCCAATCCCACTGCCAAAGCAGGATCACCTAGGGTAGTCTGCACAGGAATGTGTCCAGGTGGATTTGGAAAGTCTCCAGAGAAGGAGACTCCACAACCCCCCTGGGCAGCCTGTTCCAGTGCTGTCACTCTCACTGTAAAGAAGTTGCTCCTCATGTTGAGGTGAAATTGTCTATGTTCAAGCTTGAACCTGTTGTTTCTTGTCTTAGTGCGCACCACTGAAAAGATCTTGGCCCCCTCCACTTGACACCCACCCCTCATATTTATAGACATTGATCAGATCCCCTCTCAGTCTTCTCAAGACTAAACTGGGTGCTGGTGGACAAAAAGCTCAACATGAGCTCTCAGTGTGCACTTGCAGCCCGCAAAGCCAATCAGTTCCTGGGCTGTATCAGGAGAAGTGTGGCCAGCAGGTCAAGGGAGGTGATTCTCCCCCTCTACTCAGCTCAGCCTTCCAGTATCTGAAGGGGGCCTACAGGAAGGCTGGGGAAGGACTTCTCAGGATCTCAGGTAGTTATAGGACTAGGGGGAATGGAATGAAGCTGGAGGTGGGGAGATTCAGGCTGAATGTGAGGAGGAAGTTCTTCACCATGAGAGTGGTGAAGCCCTGGAATGGGTTGTCCAGGGAGGTGGTTGAGGCCCTGTCCCTGGAGGTGTTTAAGCCCAGGCTGGATGAGGCTCTGTCCAGCCTGATGTAGTGTGGGGTGTCCCTGCCCATGGCAGGGGGGTTGGAACTAGATGATCCTTGTGGTCCCTTCCAACCCTGACTGATACTATGATACTACGATACTGTGATATTATAAACAGCCCCAGGGCTCTCAGTCTCTCTTCACAGAGGAGATGCTCAAGTCCCCTAATCATCCTTGTGGCTCTCCATTGGATTCTCTCCAGCAGGTCTCTGTCTCTTTTGAACTGGGGAGCCCAAAACTGGACGCAGTATTCCAAGTGTGGTCTCACCAGGGCAGAATAGAGGGATAGAAGAACCTTCCTAGACTGTATTCATGTTTAGACAGACATATGTCTATTCTTGCATACCTACATATAGCCCTAGACACCCACACACATGGTTTGTATGCACATATAGATGTTTATTCACACATATACATATATTCCAATGCCTCTATATACATATGATTTGTATATATGCAGGCATATATGTCTCTGGTTTGCATATACACACACATCTACTCTGCATAAATATGTATTTCTCTATGTGCACCTCAGTGTCTCCTCTAAACAAGTATCTTGCTTGAGCAGACATAGCCCCACAGATTCACAGAGTAATTTGGGTTGGAAATGACCCTCAAAGGTCATCCTGTCCAGCCCCTGTGTGGTCAGCAAGGACACCTCCAACTACATCACAGAATCACAGAAACATTCAGGTTGGAAAAGACTCTCAGGATCACCAAGTCCAACCAATAACCCTATTCTACAAGGTTCACCCCTAAATCATATCCCCAAGTCCAACCCTGAACCCTGCTATCCCCAAGCACCACATCCAAACCACCTTTAAACACATTCAGGTCTGGGGACTCAAACACCTCCCTGGGCAGCACATTCCAATGCCTGACCACTCTGAATCATGAAGAAATGTTTCCTAATGTCCAGTCTAAACCTACCCAGTCTCAGATTGAAGCTGTTCTCTCAGGCTGCCCAGGGACACATCGAGTCTGATTTTGACTGTCTCCAGAAAATCAGGCCTCAACCCCATGCCTGGGCAACCTGTTCCAGTATTTCACGATTCTCATTGTAAAGAATTTCCTCCTCACGTCCAAATTAAATCCACCCTGCTCCAGTTTCTAACCGTTGTCCTTCGTCGCGTCACCACAAGCCCTTCTGAGCAGTCCTTCCCCAGCCGCCCTGTAGGTCGCCTTCAGATATTGAAATGTAACTGTGAGGTCTCTGGGGAGCCTTCGCCTCTCCGTGGTGACCAGCCTGGAGACTCGCAGCCGTAGGCGCACACACGGAGAGCCATAGGCGCAGGCACAGCGCTTCCCCCGCCGGCGGCAGCGCCCGAGCCCCGGCCGCGCCGCGTCCCCGTGGCAACGGTCTGCGGCTGCTGCCCACTGCGGCCCTTTCTCGCCGCCGGCCGCCACCCGGGGCCGGTCAGGACAAGAGGTGAGAGGAGGACATTTTTTGGGGGCGGCCTGGACGGTGGGAGCGCTGCCGAGTTAGGGGGGGGGGCTCCCGACAAGAGGTGCCCGCGGGGCTGAGAGGTCTGGGCGGGGGGGGCACCCGCAGCCCCCTCGTGAAGAAGAGTTAACAGACTCAGCCGAAAACTTAACTACATGTTGTTCCCGTTAACGTGTATGCCCGTCCAGAATGGCTGGTGACCAGGCTGAAAGTGTCCTCAAGAAAATAATTCGTGAAGTCGGCCAAGAATGCGCTGCCCAGGGACAAGCTGCTTCGGAAAGCTTGGTGGCATTCCTGGTAAGCCCAAGTTAAATTCCTAGGGTGGGGGGCTTGAAGGGAGCTCGTCGTGAGGCGGCTGTTGGTCTCTTCTTCCAAGTAAAGAGTGCCAGAAGAAGGGAGAATGGCCTCAATCACAGCATCACAGAATTTCAGGGGCCAGAAGGGACCTCGAAAGATCATCCAGTCCAACCCCCCTGCCAGACCGGGACCAGATCACACAGGAATGCAGCCAGGCAAAGCGACATGGTTTCATAGTTTCATAGTTTCATTCAGGGCTGGAAGGGACCACAAGGATCATCTAGTTCCAACCCCCTGCCATGGGCAGGGACACCCCACAGTACATCAGCCTGGCCAGAGCCTCATCCAGCCTGGGCTTAAACACCCCCAGGGACGGGGCCTTGACCACCTCCCTGGACAACCCATTCCAGGGCTTCACCACTCTCATGGTGAAGAACCTCCTCCTCACATCCAGCCTGAATCTCCCCACCTCCAGCTTCATTCCATTCCCCCTAGTCCTATCACTACCTGAGATCCTGAGAAGTCCTTCCCCAGCCTTCCTGTAGGCCCCCTTCAGATACTGGAAGGCCACAATGAGGTCACCTCGGAGCCTTCTCTTCTCCAGACTGAACAGCCCTAACTCCTTCAGTCTGTCCTCATAGGAGAGGTGCTCCAGCCCTCTGATCATCCTTGTGGCCCTTCTCTGGACACGATCCAGCACCTTCACATCCCTCTTGTAATAGGGGCTCCAGAACTGGACAAGTACTCCAGGTGGGGTCTCACCAGGGCTGAGTAGAGGGGGAGGATCACCTCCACAACCCCCCTGGGCAGCCTGTAAGCTGCACCAGGAGAGGTATAGGCTGGACATCAGGAAAAAAGTTTTCACTGCAAGGGCTGTCAGGCATTGGAACAGGTTGCCCAGGGAGGAAATGGGAGTCACCATCCCTCAAAGTGTTTAAAAGCTCTGTAGATGTGGTGCTTGGGCATATGGCTTAGTGGTGGACTTGGTAGAATAGGGTTAATGGTTGGACTCCAACCTAAATGATTCTATGAATTGATTATTTCATTCAAGTATTTTTCTAATCATGTTTGAATTCTGTTGTTGCTCACCAACCTGGTCTCATGATAGAAGTTTCTCATCTGGGCAGAAGTAGCTTGGCAGTTCAAATTGTGTTTTAAGGCTTATGTGAGATAGGAACTTCATTTTACACACGGCCAATAGTTCCCCTTAGGTCACTGACTGACCCTACTCAGACTGAATGATGTGGAGTGAGGGCATAAGTTGCTCCTTTGGTCATAAAAGTCAACAAGCTTCAAAATGCAGCTCCACAGCGGCCTGGCTGGGCTGGGCTGGTGGCATCTGAGGCTTTCAGGGTGACTTGAACTTTGAAACACCTTGGTTTCTGTTTGCCTACACTGGGAAGTTTCAAAGGGACATTCAATATAGGGTCCTAAAAAACTGGGAAAAAATGTATTTCATTCCTCTGAAATGCTGTTTGTGGGAGTGTAAGACCCTGAAAAAGCTGAAAGTTCTGCAGTGTGCCCAGGCGGCCGGGAGGGCCAATGGCATCCTGGCCTGCATCAGCAACAGTATGGCCAGCAGGAGCAGGGAGGTCATTCTGACCCTGTACACTGTACTGGTTAGGCCACACCTCGAGTACTGTGTCCAGTTCTGGGCCCCTCAGTTTAGGAAGGAGGTTGAGTTGCTGGAACGAGTCCAGAGAAGGGCAACGAAGTTGGTGAGGGGTTTGGAGCACAAGCCCTATGAGGAGAGGCTGAGGGAGCTGGGGTTGCTTAGCCTGGAGAGGAGGAGGCTCAGGGGTGACCTTATTGCTCTCTACAACTACCTGAAGGGAGGTTGTAGCCAGGAGGGGCTTGGTCTCTTCTCCCAGGCAGCCAGCACCAGAACAAGAGGACACAGTCTCAAGCTGCGCCAGGGGAGGTTTACACTGCAGGTTAAGAGGAAGTTCTACACAGAGAGAGTGATTGCCCATTGGAATGGGCTGCCCAGGGAGGTGATGGAGTCACCATCATTGGAGGTGTTCAGGAGGAGACTTGATAGGGTGCTTGGTTGCATGGTTTAATTGATTAGGTGGTGTTGGATGATGGGTTGGACGTGATGATCTTGAAGGTATCTTCCAATCTGGTCTATTCTATTCTATTCTATTCTAGGAACTGTTTGACTCAGAGGTCTCCCTCAGTTTGTTCCTACAGATGCAGAAACCTTTCTTTCTGTTTCTAAAGTGAAGTGTTCCCAAGTTTCAATAACCTTTCTTCCCACTCTCATAAATGAGCAGAAGGGGATGACGCATAAGTGCATGTTTATTGCAGCAGCTATGTTAATTCTTTGATGTTTACCTCTTCCCTCTGCTGTGATGAATTCTTTTGTTTCTCTGTTAAGGCAGGGCTAGGTAGCATAAATGGGCTGAATATTTGAAGGAGTGGGCTTGGATCCCTTTTAAGCTAAAAATGAAATCGACTCAATCTCAGCTTTGTCCTTGATGGACAACTCTAAGTACCCTAAAAAGCATTATACACTTTAGCTTCTCATCTTGGGAGACACAGCACAGATGCAGAATATAGTCCAAATGCATCTGCAGATCTGTGTCTGCAGAAAGATGAAGCTAGATTCTTTCTTTATTGACAGTAAAAGAACAGAATTGGCTCTTATGAACTTGTATATGCTTGTAAATGGCTCACAGCAGCACTGCTAGTCCGATTATTTCTTTTTTCTTCCAAAATGTGACACCATGGCTTTGAAAAATAGACTGGGCTCCAAAGCAGCATTAATCAATGAAGCCCAACAAATTGTTGTTAGTCAAAAAACTTGTACAAGTGGCTGGCAAGACCCCCAGCCTGCATACCAGTTGCAGAAATGCACACATTTCCCTGTATGCAGAACATTATTATTAATTATGGAGCAGATTATCCTGGAGGCAATAACTGCGCGCCTGGAGGATGGCCAAGGGATCAGGCTCAGCCAGCATGGATTTAGGAGGGGCAGGTCCTGCCTCTCCAACCTGATCTCCTTCTATGATCAGGTGACCCGCCTGGTGGACGTGGGGAGGCCTGTGGATGTGGTCTACCTGGACTTCAGCAAGGCCTTTGACACCGTCCCCCACAGCCAACTGCTGGCTAAGCTGTCAGCTCATGGCTTGGATGGGAGCACACTGTGATGGGTTAGGAACTGGCTGGAGGGCCGAGCCCAGAGAGTGGTGGTGAATGGTGCCACAGCCAGCTGGTGGCCAGTCACTAGTGGTGTGCCCCAAGGATCAGTGCTGGGCCCTGTGCTCTTTAACATCTTTATTGATGATCTGATTGAGTCAGTCATCAGCAAATTTGCAGATGACACCAAGTTGGGAGCAGATGTTGATCTGTTAGAGGGTAGAAGGGCTCTGCAGAGGGACCTCGACCGACTGGGCAGATGGGCGGAGTCCAACATGATGGCATTCAACAAATCCAAGTGCTGGGTGCTGCACTTTGGGCACACCAACCCCATGCAGAGCTACATACTGGGGGTCAGAGTGGCTGGAGAGCTGCCACACAGAGAGGGACCTGGGGGTGCTGATTGACAGCCGCCTGAATATGAGCCAGCAGTGTGCCCAGGTGGCCAAGAAGGCCAATGGCATCCTGGCCTGTATCAAGAATACTGCGGCCAGCAGGAGCAGGGAAGTCATTGTGTGCCTGTACTCTGCATTGGTTAGGCCACACCTTGAGCACTGTGTCCAGTTCTGGGCCCCTCAGTTTAAGAAGGACATTGAGACACTTGAACGTGTCCAGAGAAGGGCAACAAGGCTGGGGAGAGGCCTTGAGCACAAGCCCCATGAGGAGAGGCTGAGGGAGCTGGGATTGTTTAGCCTGGAGAAGAGGAGGCTCAGGGGTGACCTCATTGCTGTCTACAACCACCTGAAGGGGGGTTCTAGCCAGGAAGGGGTTGGTCTCTTCTCCCAGGCAACCAGCACCAGAACAAGGGGACACAGTCTCAAGCTGTGCCAGGGGAGGTTTAGGCTGGAGGTGAGGAGTCTTCACAGAGAGAGTCGTTAGCTATTGGAATGTGCTGCCCAGGGAGGTGGTGGAGTCACCATCCCTGGAGGTGTTCAAGAGGAGATTGGACATGGCACTTGGTGCCATGGTCTAGTCATGAGGTCTGTGGTGACAGGTTGGACTTGATGATCTTTGAGCTCTCTTCCACCCTTGGTGATACTGTACTACTGCAACATTATGAGATTGGTATCTAACAGGTAAACATTCAAACTGAGGCATACAGCACCAACTGAGAAGTCTACAAACAACCATGATGAATTTGAATATAATTTTACACAGGTTTTGGTTTTTTTTCTAGAAACTTTTTTCAGATGAGCTGTATTTAAACATTTCTCTTCATAGCTTGTGTCACAAACAGGGTTTTTTTTCTACTGTGTCTGAGAAGTGAAACCACCAAGTTTCATTATCAAAGGTTGAAAGGGAAAAAGAGGAGAAACAAAGAAAACATTGGCTGCATCTGAGGTATTGCAAAGAATAAAAGGTGAGCTGCAAAGGGTATATGTTGAGATGTAGATTAAGAGTTTTCTTTTTGGCACTCTCTAGGTGAAAGCTGCTTGTTTAGATCCCAGAAGTAACTTTCACCTGGATCAGAACCTTACAGAAAAAGATGTGCAAAGCCTTACCCAGGTAACTCTGACACGATGTTGACAGTCATTACTGAGCTAAGATTCTAGCATTAGTTGCTGTCTGTTCCTGTAACTAAAAAGCTATTTTATTTTGATATTAACACTTCCAAATTTTCAGTGCTATTTTTTTGTCCTCATGGGTCTAGAGCTAAAGTCTGGATTCTTGGGGTCTATAAGGGCCTTTTGCAGTAAGAAAAGGGATAATGGTTTTAAACTACAAGAAGATCATAGTATCATAGTATCATAGTATCAGTCAGGGTTGGAAGGGACCACAAGGATCATCTAGTTCCAAGCCCCCTGCCATGGGCAGGGACACCCCACACTGCATCAGGCTGCCCAGAGCCTCATCCAGCCTGGTCTTAAACACCTCCAGGCATGGGGCCTCAACCACCTCCCTGGACAACCCATTCCAGGGCCTCACCACTCTCATGGGGAAGAACTTCTTTCTCATGTCCAGCCTGAATCTCCCCACCTCCAGCTTCATTCCATTCCCCCTAGTCCTATCACTACCTGAGATCCTGAAAAGTCCCTCCCCAGCCTTCCTGTAGGCCCCCTTCAGATACTGGAAGGCCACAATTAGGTCACCTCAGAACCTTCTCTTCTGCAGACTGAACAGCCCCAACTCCTTCAGTCTGTCCTCATAGGAGAGGTGCTCCAGCCCTCTGATCATCCTCATGGCCCTTCTCTGGACACCTTCCAGCACCTCCAGATCCCTCCTGTAATAGGGGCTCCAGAACTGGAGGCAGTACTCCAGGTGGGGTCTCACCAGGGCTGAGTAGAGGGGGAGAATCACCTCCCTTGACCTGCTGGCCACACTTCTTTTGATAGATTTATGTTAGATACAAGGAAGACATTTTTTAGAATGAGAGTGGTAAAACACAAACAGAGGTTGCCCAGAGAGGTAGTGGATACCCCATCCCTGGAAACATTCAAAGTCAGGTTGGATGGGTCTCTGAGCAAGCTGATCGAGTTGAAGATGTCCCTGCTTACTGCAGAGGGATTGGACTGGGTGACTTTCAAAGCTCCCTTCCAACATAAAACATTCTGTAATCCTATGACTCTGTGTTCCTGAATGCTAGTAAATGCCTTATGCTTTGCAGTGTTCATAGTATTTTGAGAGAATGGTTAGGGAGGGGGCTCTAGTAGTATTGTAGAACCTGTAGCATAGTCCTGTTCAGATGTTTCCCTGTGATCAGAAAGACCTCACCTCTCTCTCTTAGCTCTGTGTTTCCAGGCTGCTTGACACATCAAACCCATCCCTGAGCACAATTAAGATGCAAGTTTACTTTGATTTGAACTATACAAACCAAGGTAATTTGAATATAATTAACATGTTTTCATAGAAGTTGATTCTGAGTTTAGGATCTAATACCTCTCTCTGTAGGGCTAAAACTCACTCCTTTCAAACAGAATAGAATAGAATAAATCAGATTGGAAGAGACCTTCAAGATCATCGTGTCCAACCCATCATCCAATCCAACCCACCTAAACAGCTAACCCATGGCACCAAGCACCCCATCAAGTCTCCCCCTGAACACCTCCAATGATGGTGACTCCACCATCTCCCTGGGCAGACCATTCCAATGGGCAATCACTTTCTCTGTATAGAACTTCTTCCTAACATCCAGCCTAAACCTCCCCTGGCGCAGCCTGAGTCTGTGTCCTCTTCTTCTGGTACTGGCTGCCTGGGAGAAGAGACCAACCTCTGCCTGTCTACAACCTCCCTTCAGGTAGTTGTAGACAGCAATAAGGTCACCCCTGAGTCTCCTCCTCTCCAGGCTAAGCAACCCCAGCTCCCTCAGCCTCTCCTCATAGGGCTTGTGTTCCAAACCCCTCACCAACTTTGTTGCCCTTCTCTGGACTCGTTCCAGCAAGTCAACATTCTTCCTAAACTGAGGGGCCCAGAACTGGACACAGGACTCGAGGTGTGGCCTAACCAGTGCAGTGTACAGGGGCAGAATGACCTCCCTGCTCCTGCTGGCCACACTGTTCTTGATGCAGGCCAGGATGCCATTGGCCCTTTTGGATGCCTGGGCACACTGCAGGCTCATGTTCATCCTACCATTGACCAGTACCCCCAGGTCCCTCTCTACCTGGCCCTCTCCAGCCACTCTGACCCCAGCCTGTAGCAGTGCATGGGGTTGTTTTAAATGACTGCTATCAGTAAAACAAAATAAAGATCCATGGAGAAATGTACTATATAGAAGTATGGTGTTTCAGTATGGATATAGCAGGGGGGGAATTGTATATTAGATTTGAGACTACACTCATCCTGCCTGAGAGAATGCAATATATTAGATTGCTTAACAACCATTATGCATTCAAATGCAGTGGCTGCACCTGTCTATCTGAAACAGAACTAGTAGCCAGAACTGCACCCATGTATCTGAAAGAGAACTTGGTGTTTTATCAATATTACTACTTGACATGAGCAGTCTTGAACAATCAGTTGCAGTTTTAACCATGCATGTTTTGGCCTTATCATTGGTTAAGTTCATATGGTCTGAGAATGTGGCAGAAAAATGAGGTGGGGAGAATGTCTCTGCTGTAACAGTGGCTTCAAATCTCAATGGGACAGTGAGGGCTGGCTGGAGCACAGGAAAGGTCTCTTCCAGCCTGGTTAATTCTAGTCGTCTATCCTATCCTATCCTATCCTATCCTATCCTATCCTATCCTATCCTATCCTATCCTATCCTATCCTATCCTAAATGCAGAACAAGAGCAGACAAAAAATGAAATGTTTCTGCATGGGAAGATCATGGGAAATGTCTTTTTGTCAGCAAAATTAGCCAAACCAGAGAGTGGCTCCAAAGTCATCTGTGCTCAGTAAATTCAGTAAGTCCAGTAAGATTCTGAGATCCTGATTAGTGTTCAGATTTGGGCCTGTAACTTCATTTGCCTATGAAGTAGGGGTGTGTGTGTACAATCAGAGAGCCAGAGACTTGCTGCTTAATTTGACCTGAATAGTTCTCTGGATTCTATAGCCTGATGTTAGTCATGCTAGTTATGTTAATGTTTGATTCCACTGCTCTTCATTAAACAATATGGTACCTTGAAGATCTCTTCCATGTATCTGTGCTTCAGAAACCTTAAATTGGTCCTTTGACTGTGGGAATGAATTGCACCCTCTGTATAAGCCAAATCCCAAAGAACGTAGACAGCAGTGTCTAATTGTCTTCTTTCCTAGCTGGATTACTCAGTGAGCAGCGACGTGTTCTGGAGGGAAGGCTGGCTCCTGTGGTCAGAGAGATCACAGGCAGTCATCCTTGTGTGCAAGAAGAAATGGAGAATCTGTATCAAAAGATCATTAGCTACATGCTGCTGAGCTCTGGCCTGGGATCCCCAGCAGATCTTGAGGCTGTCAGGGAGGTAACAGGTCAGTAAACTTCCAGCTGTGAAACTGGGCTTTTCTTCCTGAAAAAATAGAATTTCACTTTCTCTTTCATAGTATCATAGTATCATAGTATCATTCAGGGTTGGAAGGGACCACAAGGATCATCTAGTTCCAACCCCCCTGCCATGGGCAGGGACACCCCACACTACATCAGGCTAGCCAGAGCCTCATCCAGCCTGGGCTTAAACACCCCCAGGGACGGGGCCTCGACCACCTCCCTTTACTGATCTTTAGATGGTAAGTTTTAATGGTAAACAGTATCACAGTATCACAGTATCACTTAGGTTGGAAAGGACCTCGAGGATCATCGAGTCCAACCTATCAACACAGACCCCATGACTAGACCATGGCACCAAGTGCCACGTCCAATCTCCCCTTGAACGCCTCCAGGGTCGATGACTCAACCACCTCCCTGGGCAACCCGTTCCAACTGTGACAAATGCTTGCTACCCAAAATGTCACTGCTCAGCCTGGAAGTCTGAATTTGCCATGGATTTGCTACGTTTGCAGCTGTTCAGGAGAGGGTATTTTTGCTTGTTTCATGATTTTCTTTTCTGTTCCCTTGCATTGGGGGGTTTCTCACCTGTTGTAATGCTTATAGCTGCCCTGCAGAGTGTATTCCCCCAGACAGAGCTGGTCACTTTCATCTCACTCGGTAAGAAGAACAAAGAGCACCAGCTGAAAAATCTTGCCATGCTAGTCACAGGAATTCGGTTGTACAACAAGGAACTCAGGCAAGGAGGAAGCAGCATTGATGACTGTAAGTAAACAACTGCACTGGGGCTGTGTATTCCCAATTCATTCTTCCCATCCCTCTTCACTGCTGTGGCTCCAATTATGTCTCATCTCTCTAGATAAACAGCTTTGACTCAGTGTCTGTAAACCTGAAGGAAAAGTACACATTTGGTATTTAATTATAGGCTTCCATGTAGACTGCTACTTTTTAGCTAATAAGCAGCCCTCTGTAGTTGATGTGGAAGGATTATATGTATTAACTTCATGCATTAATTTTCCTTATGATAACTTGTTCCCTGATCCCTTGCCATTAAGTGAATTAAATATGTAATGCTTGCCTCCAAAAGCAGTTAATTAAAATCTTGAAAGGATACTGTCAATCCAGTCACAATTTTCTGTTGAGTATGTGTGATAAGAAGCAATAAAAGTTGCTGAGGCATTATCTTCATTCTGGTGATTCAGAGTAACCTCTTCAGATCTTTTAATATGCTGTCAAAAACCTGCTGCATTTTGAGTCTTTCTGCTTCTTTAATAAGCAGAAAATGTCAATAGCTCTGCTTGAGTTCTTCAAAAGCTGTATTCAGAGTAGGGCAAGACCTTGCTCTTCCTTCCTTCCAGGTAGTGATAGGACTAGGGGAAATGGAATGAAGCTGGAGGTGGGGAGATTCAGGCTGGATGTGAGGAGGAAGTTCTTCTCCATGAGAGTGGTGAAGCCCTGGAATGGGTTGTCCAGGGAGGTGGTTGGGGCCCCATGCCTGGAGGTGTTTAAGCCCAGGCTGGATGAGGCTCTGGCCAGCCTGATCTAGTGTGGGGTGTCCCTGCCCACGGCAGGGGGCTTGGAACTGGATGATCCATGAGGTCCCTTCCAACCCTGACAGTTCTATGATTCTCTGATTCTATGACTATGGTATTTCCATTGTGACTGTTTGGAACCACTTGACTGGTAAGATAATAGTGCTTCAATCTAGTAAGCAAGTATTTGGAAATGCATGATTATAAGGACAAAGTTTAGAATTCACAGTTCCATTGGGGGCCTGCTTTGCTCAAATACTGCACTTCAATCATTTGCTGATGATTTAAATAGTTCTGTTTATTTGTATCTTATATTTGTTCTACACAAACAGTGCCAGCCATCCTGAAGGAAGCCATCCCAGCAGCTACACAGACTGTCAATGAAGGTCTTAATGCTTGCCATATGCTAGCCTACCAGTACACAGCTCTGTTGGAATCTATGCAGGAAGACCAGCACAGATACACACAGCTTAGCTCTCTGAAACTAAAAGAAGCGCTGTTCAACGTGAGACAGCACGAGGCCTTCCTCCGCATCCTTCTGGTGAGATACCAGGAAGTTATATCCTGGGGGGTTTTGGTACAGATGCAAGTTACACTACTTGTACAGAACAGGAATATAAGAAAAAATATTCAGAAAGAAGTTAAATGAAATTTATCTCTCTCTGTAACAACCTGCATCACAGAATCATAGAACGCTCTGGATTGGAAAGGACCTTAAAGATCATACGGTTCCAACAGCATGGGCACGAACACCTGGAATGGAATGGAATGGAATGGAATGGAATGGAATGGAATGGAATGGAATGGAATGGAATAGAATAGAATAGAATAGAATAGAATAGAATAGAATAGAATAGAATAGAATAGAATAGAATAGAATAGAATAGAATTAACCAGATTGGAAAAGACCTTCGAGATCATTGAGTCCAACCTACCATCCAACACCATCTAATCAACTAAACCATGGCACCAAGCACCCCATCCAGTCTCTTCCTATGCGCCTCCAGTGATGGTGACTCCACCACCTCCCTGGGCATCTGTGCCTTTAAGAAAAGAGACAGTGCTGGGACACTATGACCGAATGTTTTGGAATATTAATGAAAACAATCAGATAAGGGAAGTCATTGTGCCCCTGTACTCTGCTCTGGTTAGGCCACACCTTGAGTACTGTGTCCAGTTCTGGGCCCCTCAGTTTAAGAAGGACATTGAGACACTTGAACGTGTCCAGAGAAGGGCAACAAGGCTGGGGAGAGGCCTTGAGCACAAGCCCTATGAGGAGAGGCTGAGGGAGCTGGGATTGTTTAGCCTGGAGAAGAGGCGGCTCAGGGGTGACCTTATTGCTGTCTACAACTACCTGAAAGGGGGGTTCTAGCCAGGAAGGGGTTGGTCTCTTCTCCCAGGCAACCAGCACCAGAACAAGGGGACACAGTCTCAAGCTGTGCCAGGGGAAGTTTAGACTCGAGGTGAGGAGAAAGTTCTTCACCGAGCGAGTCATTCGTCATTGGAATGTGCTGCCCAGGGAGGTGGCGGAGTCACCGTCCCTGGAGGTGTTCAAGAGGGGATTGGACGTGGCACTTGGTGCCATGGTCTAGTCATGAGGTCTGTGGTGACAGGTTGGACTTGATGATCCTCGAGGTCACTTCCAACCTTAGTTATACTGTGATACTGTGAAGTGTCCCTGCCCATGCCCTACACAGTTCTATGATTCTGTGACATGTTCACACTTGTGGAAAAACATGTTTTGTGGAAAGTTAGGGTGCATTTCGTTCCTTAAAGCAGTTGCCTGAAGATAGCTGAATGAAGAGATCCAAGTAAATACATGCTGCTAAATACTCAGTTTTTGTATTGTCATACTTCTTCCCTGAAGTAAGTTCTCTTTCCAGTCTGATGCAACTACAAGTGCTGAAGAAACTGAAAAGATGAATGTGCAGTTTGCAGCAACAATGGAGCAGCTGAAAAGCACAGTGCAGGATAAGGTTTCCATAGATACCAAAGAAGTTTTTGTAAGTAATCTAAATGGAAAAGCTACTTCAATGATAAAAAAATTACTGAAGTATTACAAAATCCTTTGCTGATGTTTTTGTACATAGTTTGTGTTAAAAGAAATAAGTCTGCATTGGTTTTATTATTACAGCACCTGTGATTTTTGAGGAGGCAACTAAACACTCCACTGGCCAGGCCACACATTGAGTCCTGTGTCCAGTTCTGGGCCCCTCAGTTTAGGAAAGATGTTGACCTGCTAGAAGGTGTCCAGAGAAGTGGAACAAAGCTGGGGAGGGGTTTGGTGCACAAGCCCTATGAAGAGAGGCTGAGGGAGCTGGGGTTGCTTAGCCTGGAGAGGAGGAGACTCAGGGCAGACCTTATTGCTCTCTACAACTGCCTTAAGGGAGGTTGTAGCCAGGTGGGGGTTGGTCTCTTCTCCCAGGCAAGCAGCACCAGAACAAGAGGACAGTCTCAAGCTGCATCAGGGGAAGTTTAGGCTGGATGTTAGGAAGAAGTTCTTCACAAAAAGAGAGACTGGCCATTGGAATGTGCTGCCCAGGGAGGTGGTGGAGTCGCCATCACTGGAGGTGTTTAGGCAAGCAGCACCAGAACAAGAGGACACAGTCTCAAGCTGCACCAGGGGAAGTTTAGGCTCGAGGTGAGGAGAAAGTTCTTCAGTGAGAGAGTTGTTTGCCATTGGAATGTGCTGCCCAGGGAGGTGGTGGAGTCACCATCCCCGGGGGTGTTCAAGAGAGGATTGGACGTGGCACTTGGTGCCATGGTGTAGTAGTCATGAGGTCTTTGGTGACTGGTTGGACTTGATGGTCTTTGAGGTCTTTTCCAACCTTGTTGATTGTATGATTCTGTGAAGTCCTTGGAGATCAGCCCTGCTTTGTTCCCAGCAGAGATTGTTGTTCACAGCACGTGGGTTGCAGTCCAGATGTAAACATAATCTGGATTTGTGGCATTTTATTTTCTAGCCACTCTTTGCTGAACTCTCTAACCTCTGGGCCAGCTTCCAGGATGAGATACTTCTGCTAAGATTCCTCACAAATATGACCAACAGTCTGCAACAGTTCTCAGAAATCCATTCAAAGCTTTTTCCTGAGGAAGTGCTAACATCTCTTCTGGAAGGAGTAACTGTGAAAACTGATGAGGAGAGGATAAGAGAAACCATGGGTACTGGAAATTATTCTTTTTATATTCCTTTGTACACAACATTTTGTGGTGTGAATACTCTTTACAGAAGGTTCTACACATTGATTATTATTTTTTCTTACTAATCAGTATTTGCAGAGGGACCTTGACAGGCTGGACAGATGGGCACAGTCCAAGGGCATGAGATTGAACACATCTAAGTGCTGGGTTCTAAACATTGGCCACAGTAACCCCACGCTACAGGCTGGGGTCAGAGTGGCTGGAGAGCAGCCAGGCAGAGAGGGACCTGGGGGTGCTGGCTGATAGTAGGCTGAACATGAACCAGCAGTGTGCCCAGGGGGCCAAGAAGGCCAATGACATCCTGACCTGCATCAGGAACAGTGTGGCCAGCAGGAGCAGGGAAGTCATTGTGCCCCTGTGCTCAGCACTGGTTAGGCCACACCTTGAGTCCTGTGTCCAGTTCTGGGCCCCTCAGTTTAGGAAAGATGTTGACTTACTGGAACGTAAGGGAGGTTGTAGCCAGGTTGGGGCTGATCTCTTCTCCCAGGCAACCAGCACCAGAACAAGAGGACACAGTCTCAAGCTGCACCAGGGGAGGTTTAAGCTGGATATTAGGAAGAAGTTCTTCATAGACAGAGAGATTGGCCATTGGGATGTGCTGCCCAGGGAGTTAATGGAGTCACCATCACTGGAGGTGTTTAGGAAGAGACTGGATGGGGTGCTTGGTGCCATGGTTTAGTTGATTAGGTGGTGTTGAATGATAGGTTGGACTCGATGATCTTAAAGGTCTCTTTCAACCTGGTTAATTCTATTCTATTCTATTCTATTCTATTCTATTCTATTCTATTCTATTCTATTCTATTCTATTCTATTCTATTCTATTCTATTCCATTCCATTCCATTCCATTCCATTCCATTCCATTCCATTCCATCCTATCCTATCCTATCCTATCCTATCCTATCCTATCCTATCCTATCCTATCCTATCCTATCCCATTCTATTCTTTTCCATTCTATCCTATTCCATTCTGTTGTATTTGTACAGTGAAAGAAAATGAATCTTGGCGTGTGTGCATTTATTTTCCATGTAGTGTAGTTTAGGCTATTAGTTTTATACATTAACCTCCAACATAGTTGCTAGATACAAACATACCTTAGAAACCTGCCAGAATGACCAGAGAAGACTACTTCTCCTTTTTTAAACCTTGTATTTGTTTCTTAAATGTATGCATGTCTTTTTATGCCTATCAGAACTTCTGACATTGAGGGGGGGAACATAAAAGCTAGTCCAAAGGGAGGTTGGTTACCACTTGTATTTGTTTGCAAGATGGTATCCCTAGCAACCAAATCACACTCCAGGGGATTTGTAATGCATGAGTGGGTGAAAACAATAGAAGAATAAGATACTACCTTCCTGGTGTGGTCCCCTGTTTCCACTAAACTAATGCCACTAAAACAGACTCCTGCAGAACTGATTTTCAGCAGGATCTGTCTTAAGGCAGGGCTGAAGTTTGGCCTGTGGGATCTTGGCACTGCAGGTCATCCTGTGGAAGAAGAGAGTCATCCTGTGCATTCATGCTACAGTCATCCTGTACTAGGATTGGATTTTAAACATCTGTTTTGTTAATGAAATCATTCCTTTGTTAAACCTTCTCTTAGGTACCAGAGTCAATGTTTCTGATTTCAAGAACCAAGAATGGCTTTTTCCAGAGCCTGCTGATCATTTGGACCAGTTGCTAATCCAGTATTGTGGTTTCTGTGCACATGCAATTGGTGTGAAAGGCCTCACCCTCCCAGGTATGCTTTGTAGTTACATCTTTTTCTAGGCTTACATGTACACAACTACTAGGGAAGATAAAGAGACATATTCTGAATGCATCCTCTCATGTCAGAGCTGGAGTGCTGTATTTTCTTGTCTGGGATTTTTACCCTAGATGACTTATTTCCCCTGGTAAAGTATGTTTCTTTTTAAAAGACATAAATAAACTGCCCTAAATGGAAGGCAGGAGGGCTTCAAGAGGAAACAGCCACAAGCAAGCAGAGATGGAAACAAGATGGGATAGATAAGCCTGCTTCATGAAGTTCAACAAGGCCATGTGCAAGGTCCTACACCTGGGTCAGGGCAATCCCAAGCTTGTAGGCTGGGCAAGGAGTGGCTCAAGGGCAGCCTTGAGGAGCAGGACTTGGGAGTGTCAGCTGATGATAAACTCAGCATGAGCTGGCAATGTGTCCTGGGCTGCATCTCTACATCTCTACAACTGTACTCCTGGGCTTGCTCTCTACAACTACCTGAAGGGAGGTTGTAGCCAGGAGGGGGTTGGTCTCTTTTCCCAGGCAACCAGCACCAGAACAAGAGGACACAGTCTCAAGCTGTGCCAGGGGAAGTTTAGGCTTGAGGTGAGGAGAAAGTTCTTCACTGAGAGAGTTGTTAGCCATTGGAATGTGCTGCCCAGGGAGGTGGTGGAGTCCCCATCCCTGGAGGTGTTCAAGAGGGGACTGGATGTGGCACTTGGTGCCATGGTTTACTAGTCATGAGGTGTTGAGTGGCAGGTTGGACTTGATGATCTTTGAGGTCTTTTACAACCTTATTGATTGTATGATTCTGTGAAAAGAAGTGTGACTGGCAGGACAAGGGATTCTGCCTCTCTATTCTGCTCTTGTGAGAGCCCACCTGGAGTACTGCATCCAGTTCTGGTGTCCCCAGCGTAAGAGGGACACTGAACTGCTGGAGGAAGTCCAGAGGAGGGCCACAAAGATGGTCAGAGAGCTGGAGCACCTTCTCTGCAGGGACAGGCTGCAAGAGTTGGGGCTCTTCAGCCTGAAAAAAAGAAGGCTCCCTGGAGACCTTACAGCAACCTTCCAGTACCTGAAGGGGGTCTACAAGAAACCCAGGAAGAAACTTTACAAGGGCTTATAGTGATAGAACAAGAGTTAATGACTTTAGGCTTGAGGAGGGTAGATTTAGACTGGATATTAGGAATAAATTCTTTCCAGTGAGGGTGGTGACACTGAACAGGTTACACAAGGAGGTCATGGATGCCTCCTCCCTGTAAGTGTTCAAGGCCAGGTTGGATGAGGTCTTGAGTAATCTGGTCTAGTGAAAGGCGTCCCTGCCCATGGCAGGGTGGTTGGAACTAGATGATCTTTAAGGTCCCTTCCAACCTAAATTATTCTGTGAATCTATAAACCTATAAATGTTTCCTCACACCTGTGTAACCCACATGAGGCCTGAATGCAGGTTTTGTGTACTGTCTTCATGTGTTTTAACACAGGTATGGGAAAATGGGCAGTCCTGTTTTGTGTATCTGTGTGCTGCAAACAGCCATCCATCTCTGCATCATATGTGTTTTGAAATAGATGTTATAAAGGACTATAAATCTGCTCTGAAAACAATGCAAAAGGGCACCTGAGTAAGTCAACTCGTTATAGGAGTTTTTGTGGTCTCTTCTAAGGTCATTTGTTTTCAAAGTAAGCCTTGTTTCAGCTCCCTCACCAGATCATGTTTTCTATCTCCCTGTCCTTCATAGAACCTAGCCATAGAGAATCTTTTTAGGCTACAGGAGGTAGGGAGTGAAATTCTGCCACTACTTAGCAGTATTAAAACCCAGACATTTTAATGGCAGTGCAAATTCTTTGTTTACTAATGCTCAAGTACTTATTTAGCATTGTTTGCAGAACAACTGTCCTGGGTTAGACTGAAGCTCTTTGTAGCCCATTTCTGGATGTGAACACTTCTGAAATCTTGAAGCCTATGAGAAATCAAATAGGAATGATTCTTCCTTAATTATATCACAGTATCACAGTGTCACTAAGGTTGGAAGAGACCTCGAGTATCATCGAGTCCAACCTGTCACCACAGACCTCATGACTAGACCATGGCACCAAGTGCCACATCCAATCCCCTCTTGAACACCTCCAGGGATGGGGACTCCACCACCTCCCTGGGCAGCACATTCCAATGGCAAATGACTCTCTCTGTGAAGAACTTTCTCCTCACCTCGAGTCTAAACCTCCCCTGGCGCAGCTTGAGACTGCGTCCCCTTGTTCTGGTGCTGGTTGCCTGGGAGAAGAGACCAACCCCTTTCTGGCTACAACCACCTTTCAGGGAGTTGTAGAGGGCAATGAGGTCTCCCCTGAGCCTCCTCTTCTCCAGGCTAAACAATCCCAGCTCCTTCAGCCTCTCCCCATAGGGTTTGTGCTCAAGGCCTCTCCCCAGCCTTGTTGCCCTTCTCTGGACACATTCAAGTGTTTCGATGTCCTTCTTGAACTGAGGGGCCCAGAACTGGACACAGTACTCAAGGTGTGGCCTAACCAATGCAGAGTACAGGGGCACAATGACTTCCCTGCTCCTGCTGGCCACACTATTCCTAATGCAGGCCAGGATGCCATTGGCCTTCTTGGCCACCTGGGCACACTGCTGGCTCATATTTAGGCAGCTGTCAATCAGCACCCCCAGGTCCCTGTCTGTTTGGGAGCTCTCCAGCCACTCTGACCCCAGCCTGTAGCTCTGCATGGGGTTGCTGTGGCCAAAGTGCGGCACTCGGCACTTGGACTTGTTGAATGCCATCCCATTGGACTCTGCCCATCTGTCCAGTTGGTTGAGGTCCCTCTGCAGAGCCCTTCTACCCTCTAACTGACCAACATCTGCTCCTAACTTGGTGTCATCTGCAAATTTGCTGATGACTGACTCAATCCCCTCATCCAGATCATCAATGAAGATGTTAAAGAGCACAGGGCCCAGCACTGATCCTTGGGGCACACCACTGGTGACTGGCTGCCAGCTGGATGTGGCACCATTCACCACCACTCTCTGGGCTCGGCCCTCCAGCCAGTTCCTAACCCAGCACAGAGTGTTGTGGTTCAAGCCATGAGCTGACAGCTTAGCCAGCAGTTGGCTGTGGGGGACGGTGTCAAAGGCCTTCCTGAAGTCCAGGTAGACCACATCCACAGGCCTCCCCACGTCCACCAGGCGGGTCACCTGATCATAAAAGGAGATCAGGTTGGAGAGGCAGGACCTGCCCCTCCTAAATCCATGTTGTTCACATCTTTCCCTGCTAGCAGTTCTGAGTCTTCTTCAGGCAAATGGTGAGTGTGTAACCTTCTGTTGAATAATCCTTGATAGAGTTTTTCAATTTGCCTAATTGCTTTTGGAATCCATTTAGACTCTGCTATGGGATAGTCTTATTGTCCAGAGTCCTGCAGTTATAATTATACATACTAGGAACAGGGGGTTGTTTTAAGATCTGGCTTGATAAGTTCTGCAGGCCTGAGTCTTTCTATTAGGAAAACCAGCAAACACTAATTGAATATTGGATGGAACATGTGGTTTTATAATCCTGTATCATATTTGTTTTCAGTTGCTTCTTTACAGTGTTGAAAAGGCTTCTGTCTTTAACCCCTTCTTCTGTGGAAGGTAGTCCAAGCCTCTGATCACTTCCAACTTCATTCGCTTTATCTGTTCTGTTGGAAAAAAATGTTGTATTTACAAGTGTATCACAGGATGTTAGGGGTTGGAAGAGACCTCTGAAGATCAAGTCCACCCCCCCTGCCAGAGCAGGACCATACAATCTAGCACAGGTCACCCAGGAATGCATTCAGATGGGTCTTGAAAGTCTCCAGAGAAGGAGACTCCACAACCTCCCTGGGCAACCTGTTCCAGTGCTCTGTGACCCTCACAGTGAAGAAGTTCTTCCTCATGTTGAGGTGGAACCTCCTGTGCTGTAGTTTATATGCATTGCCACTTGTCCTATCACAGGGTGCAAGTGAGCAGAGCCTGTCCCCTCCCTCTTGACACCCAGCCCTCAGATATTTATAAACATTTATTAAATCCCCTCTCAGTCTTCTCCTCTCCAGACTAAACAGCCCCAGGGCTCTCAGCCTCTCCTCATAGGGCAGTGTTCCACTCCCTTCATCATCCAGGTAGCTCTTTGTTGGACTCTCTTCTGTAGATCCCTGTCCCTCTTGAACTGGGGAGCCCAAAAGTGGATGCAATATTCCAGATGAGGTCTCACCAGGGCAGAGTAGAGGGGGAAGAGAATGCTGCTTTTCTTCCCTCCTCTGTTTGCATCCTAATAATTCCTGACATGCTTTTAGCTTTTTTGAATGCCATTTAGTATTTTCAAGGCACTGTCTGCAATGATTCCAGGTCTTTCATAGTATCATAGTATCATAGTATCAGTCAGGGTTGGAAGGGACCACAAGGATCATCTAGTTCCAAACCCCTGCCATGAGCAGGGACACCTCACACTAGATCAGGCTGGACAGAGCCTCATCCAGCCTGGGCTTAAACACCCCCAGGGACGGGGCCTCGACCACCTCCCTGGACAACCCATTCCAGGGCTTCACCACTCTCATGGTGAAGAACTTCCTCCTCACATCCAGCCTGAATCTCCCCACCTCCAGCTTCATTCCATTCCCCCTAGTCCTATCACTACCTGAGATCCTGACAAGTCCTTCCCTTTCTTGGTCAGTGACAGCTGAAGCAGAGATTGCCACTGTCCTTGAGCTCACTTCGTGTTTTCCTCTCTGAGTTATTTGACCTTTACTGACATTTCATTTTCTCTGCTAATTTATTGTCTGGCTTCTCAGCTGCTTCCTCTGCTTCTTCAGTTAATTTCAGTGTTATGCCCTTTGGTGTAAATGGACTGGTGACCTGCAGTCAAGTATTTGCTGGAAAATAGAAGGGAAAAAAGGAAGTGAAACTAGAAGGAAACACAGAATGTTGACTGTGGCTGTCTTTTGTATTGGATATCATGCTGTTCACTGTTTTATTTTGTGGGGTTCATTTTGGGGTTGTTTGTTTGTTTGTTTGTTTTGTAGGAAATCCTGCAATTGGAATTTTGAAGCACAGAGAGAAATGTTATGTTTTCAGTTCCAAAGAAGCTGCCTACACCTTTGCTCAAGATCCAGATAAGTTCATCCAGCTGAATGTAGAAAAGGCACAAGAATATGCAGAGCTAATTCAACTGCTCGAGCTTCATCAGCAGTTTGAGTACCTTGCTCCATATGCTCAGGTACACATTCCCCATGGCTCTGGCTAGACAACTGGACAGATGGGCAGAGTCCAATGGGATGGCATTTAACAAGTCCAAGTGCTGAGTGCTGCACTTTGGCCACAGCAACCCCATGCAGAGCTACAGGCTGGGGTCAGAGTGGATGGAGAGCTCCCAAACAGAGAGGAACCTGGGGGTACTGATCGACAGCCACCTGAACATGAGCCTGCAGTGTGCCCAGGTGGCCAAGAGGGCCAATGGCATCCTGGCCTGCATTAGGAATAGTGTGGCCAGCAGGAGCAGGGAAGTTATAGTGCCCATGTACTCTGCACTGGTTAGGCCACACCTTGAGTCCTGTGTCCAGTTCTGGGCTCCTCAGTTTAAGAAAGGAGATTGAGACACTTGAAGGTGTCCAGAGAAGGGCAACAAGGCTGGGGAGAGGCCTTGAGCACAAGCCCTGTGAGGAGAGGCTGAGGGAGCTGGGATTGTTTAGCCTGGAGAAGAGGAGGCTCAGGAGTGACCTCATTGCTTTCTACAACTACCTGAAGGGAGGTTGTAGACAGGAAGGGGTTGGTCTCTTCTCCCAGGCAACCATCACCAGAACAAGAGGACACAGTTTCAAGCTGTGCCAGGGGAAGTTTAGACTCGAGGTGAGGAGAAAGTTCTTCACCGAGCGAGTCATTCGTCATTGGAATGTGCTGCTCAGGGAGGTGGTGGAGTCACCGTCCCTGGAGGCATTCAAGAGGGGATTGGACGTGGCACTTGGTGCCATGGTTTAGTCATGAGGTCTGTGTTGATAGGTTGGACTCGATGATCTTTGAGGTCTCTTCCAACCTTAGTGATACTGTGATACTGTGAACTGTTGGGTTTGTCTTTTCTTTACTTCACCAACTTCTTAATGTGAGGGTGACAGAGCACTGGAAAGGCTGCCCAGAGAGGCTATGAGGCCTTCTTCTCTGGAGAAGACCTTTCAAAATCCACCTGGATACATTCCTGTGTGGCCTGTCCTAGACAATCCCACTGTGGCAGGGGGGGTTGCACTAAATGATCTCCAGAGGTCCCTTCCAACCCTTACCATTATATGCTTCACAATATCACAGTATCACTAAAGTTGGAAGAGACCTCAAAGATCATCAAGTCCAACCTGTCACCACAGACCTCATGACTAGACCATGTCACCAAGTGCCATGTCCAATCCCCTCTTGAACACCTCCAGGGATGGGGACTCCACCACCTCCCTGGGCAGCACATTCCAATGGCTAACAACTCTCTCAGTGAAGAACTTTCTCCTCACCTCCAGCCTAAACTTCCCCTGGCGCAGCTTGAGACTGTGTCCTCTTGTTCTGGTGCTGGTTGCTGGAGAGAAGAGACCAACTCCCTCGTAGCTACAACCTCCCTTCAGGTAGTTGTAGAGAGCAATGAGGTCACCCCTGAGCCTCCTCTTCTCCAGGCTAAACAACCCCAGCTCCCTCAGCCTCACCTCATAGGGCTTGTGCTCAAGGCCTCTCACCAGCCTTGTGCTTCTAGCACATAAAGAGAACAGATGATACCCATCTTTAGGAAAGAATTATCTGCCTGTCATAGAGAATGTCTGAAGGTCCATATTCTATTCCATTCCATTCCATTCCATTCCATTCCATTCCATTCCATTCCATTCCATTCCATTCTATCCTATTCTAGGTAGAAATCTGTTTGACATTGAACTACTGGAGGTGTTTAGGAGGAGACTGGATGGAGGGCTTGGTTTAGTTGATTTGATAGTGTTGGATGATAGGTTGGACTCTGTGATCTCAAAGTTCTCTTCCAACCTGGTTAATTCTATTCTATTCTATTCTATTCTATTCTATTCTATTCTATTCTATTCTATTCTATTCTATTCTATTCTATTCTATTCTATTCTGTCCCATCCTGTCCCGTCCCATCCCGTCCCATCCCATCCCATCCCATCCCATCCTATCCTATCCTATCCTATCCTATCCTATCCTATCCTATCCTATCCTATCCTATCCCATCCCATCCTATCCTATGCTAGTCTAGTCTAATTCTATTCTATCTTTCCCAGGTCTTCAGCATGTTGATAAGAAACATTTTCCCTTACTGTTGTTCTTACCTTATCTCTTCATAGGAAAATATGTAGAGCCAAAGGATTGTGGCAGCAATAAAAGCTATTCATCCTTAACCTAGTAAGATCCAGCATCTGAGATTTCTCATTTTTGCAGAAGTAGCTTAAAAGAACAGTAAATAAATGCAGTGGGAGAAAAGCCAGACAGCATATTAACTAAAGCTTTAGCTTAGCAGCTCAGCAGTATGTGGTGGATGAGGACACAGTGATATCTGGGGAGAGGAATTATGGAATCTATTGAAAGGAGACTCAGTAATAATGATGGTGAGAGTGCTACTGTGTGAAATCCAGACACTGGATTTGGATTCATAGATGCTCTGTGATCCATTGTGAATTCTGGAATGCCAGTGGTGGAAAGAATGTAGTCTTGAACTGGCCCTTGGTGAGAAAGGTATAGCTTATACCCTGGCTCTGGCAGAGATGTAAGCACTTCTCCTAATTATGATTTGTGACTTTTAGTCAATTCATAAAGACCAGCTGGGGTGCCTGCATAACAAAATCCCAGTGGTGATCATGCTGAGACCCCTTTTAACCAAAATCCTCTGAGTAAGCATTCACTTGGGATGTGTGAGCTTGAGATTTAGTTGTGGTCTCTGCCTAAAGAGTTTTCTGCCAGAAATTCAATCCATCAAATACTTAATGGTTTCTTCTTTTCAGCAGGGACAGAGGGAACAAAAATACTCTTGAATGCAAAGGTTGTTACCCACTTGTGGTTTGCAGGTTTCTATTTGTTTTTTAAAAGCAGTGTACCCCTAACACTCTCTTTTTCAGATGTCTGTGTTCTTCACATTTCTGCTTTGCTTGGGTTTGTTCTGTGTTTGTTTTCATCTAGGCCAGAAAAGCAGACAAGTGTTCGATGAAGCCAACCATAAAATGTGACAGTAGTACTCAGACTGACACTCACATCTTGCCTCCAACTATTGTGGCATCCTATGAATGGAATGAATGGGAACTGAGAAGAAAAGCTATAAAATTGGTTTGTCTAGTTACTGCAACATTTTTATTGCTGGTCAGCAAAGTTCAGAATAAATTGCTGTAAACTTTTGTTCCTTGCAACATAAATCTGTCTTTATTCAAAGGTGCACGCTTTGTTCCAGCTGGATCAATTTGGGTTTTTCCCCAGGTGGTTTCTCTCCTTATTTCTAGACTTTCTTATTGATCCATGGGCTGCCCAGGGAGGTGGTTTATCAGGGTTGGAATTATCAGGGTTGGAAGGGACCCCAAGGATCATCAGCCTCCATGCCTCCTGCCATGGACAGGGACACCTCACACTAGGCCAGGATGCTCAGAGCCACATCCAGCCTGGTCTTAAGAACCTCCAGGGATGGGGCTTCTACCACCTCCCTGGGCAACCTGTTCCAGTGTCTCACCACCCTCACATCCAGTCTGAATCTATTTCTATTTTTTGTTCCATTCCCCCTAGTGCTATCGTTACCTGACACCCTAAAAACCTACAGGCTGGGGTCAGAGTGGCTGGAGAGCGGCCAGGCAGGGAGGGACCTGGGGGTGCTCGTTGATGGTAGGCTGAACATGAGCCTGCAGTGTGTGCAGGCGGCCAGGAGGGCCAATGGCATCCTGGCCTGCATCAAGAACTGTGTGGCCAGCAGGAGCAGGGAGGTCATTCTGCCCCTGTACACTGCACTGGTTAGGCCATACCTTGAGTACTGTGTCCAGTTCTGGGCCCCTCAGTTTAGGAAGGAGGTTGACTTGCTGGAAGGAGTCAAGAGAAGGGCAACAAAGTTGGTGAGGGGCTTGGAACACAAGCCCTATG
This sequence comes from Melanerpes formicivorus, assembly GCF_026170545.1. Classification (NCBI taxonomy): domain Eukaryota; kingdom Metazoa; phylum Chordata; class Aves; order Piciformes; family Picidae; genus Melanerpes; species Melanerpes formicivorus. The sequence goes on from NW_027142354.1 coordinate 3,067,488, forward strand.
AGGAGAGGCTGAGGGAGCTGGGGCTGCTTAGCCTGGAGAAGAGGAGACTCAGGGGTGACCTTATTGCTCTCTACAACTACCTGAAGGGGGGTTGTAGACAGGCAGAGGTTGGTCTCTTCTCCCAGGCAGCCAGCACCAGAACAAGAGGACACAGTCTCAGGCTGCACCAGGGGAGGTTTAGGCTGGAGGTCAGGAGAAAGTTTTACACAGAAAGAGTGATTGCCCATTGGAATGGGCTGCCCAGGGAGGTGGTGGAGTCACCATCATTGGAGGTGTTCAGGAGGAGACTTGATGGGGTGCTTGGTGCCATGGGTTAGTTGACTGGGTAGTGTTGGATAATAGGTTGGACATGATGATCTTGAAGGTCTCTTCCAACCTGGTCTGGTCTGGTCTGGTCCCATTCTATTCTATTCTATTCTATTCTACTGGAATGCACCTGATGAGGGACTAGCGCTAAAATGTTCCAAGTTTTGCTTCATCTGATTCTTTCTGTGTCTTTAGGCCAATTTGCACCACAAGTTGACTCATGCCATGCAGACTGACCTCAGCCATATGAGAAGAAACAACTGCACCCAAGTATACCTGCCAAAAGATGTTAGCACCCAGACTAAGCGTGACAACTCAAGCAATGTACCCAAACCACAGATTTTCTTGGGAGGTCTTCGAGGAGGATCATCCCCTACGACTCATATGGTCAAAGCAGACTTAACTAGACCAGTAGATGAAACCTAAGTGAAGGTGAAAAACCTGGAAGGTACATATTGAGTATATATATATATATATATATATATATATATGAAAATCCCTGCATAGATCTGAATTAAGATTAAATCTATATATATATATTTCACTGTGTCTGTTGATTCCAGGAGCAGTTGATCTATTTCATTTGCCTTATTAGAATAAACCTTTATTAGAATAAACCAAACCAGGTTGGAAGAGACCTTCAAGATCATCATGTCCAACCCATCAACCAATCCAACCCACCCAAACAGCTAACCCATGGCACCAAGCACCCCATCAAGTCTCCTCCTGAACACCTTCAATGACGGCGACTCCACCACCTCCCTGGGCAGCCCATTCCAATGGGCAATCACTCTCTCTGTATAGAACTTCTTCCTAACATCCAACCTGAACCTCCCCTGGCGCAGGCTGAGACTGTGTCCTCTTGTTATACTACTGAGTGCCTGGGAGAAGAGACCAACCTCTGCCTGGCTACAACCTCCCTTCAGGTAGTTGTAGAGAGTGATAAGGTCACCCCTGAGTCTCCTCCAGGCTAAGCAGCCCCAGCTCCCTCAGCCTCTCCTCATAGGGCTTGTGTTCCAAACCCCTCACCAACTTTGTTGCTCTTTTCTGGACTCATTCCAGCAAGTCAGCCTCCTTCCTAAACTGAGGGGCCCAGAACTGGACAGAGTACTCGAGGTGTGGCCTAACAAGTGCAGTGTACAGGGGCAGAATGACCTCCCTGCTCCTGCTGGCCACACTGTTCCTGATGCAGGCCAGGATGCCGTTGGCCCTCCTGGCTGCCTGGGCACACTGCAGGCTCATGTTAGGCCTACTATCAACCAGTACCCCCCAGGTCCCTCTCTGCCTGGCTGCTCTCCAGCCACTCTGACCCCAGCCTGTAGCACTGCATGGGGTTGTTGTGGCCAATGTGCAGAACCCAGCACTTGGATGTGTTCAATCTCATGCCCTTGGACTCTGCCCATCTGTCCAGCCTGTCGAGGTCCCTCTGCAGCGCCTCTCTACCCTCCAGCAGATCAACTCCTGCCCCCAGCTTGGTGTCATCAGCAAATTTACTGATGATGGACTCAATGCCCTCATCCAGATCATCAATAAAGATGTTAAAGAGCACAGGGCCCAGCACTGATCCCTGGGGCACACCACTAGTGACTGGCTGCCAGCTGGATGTGGCACCATTCACCACCACTCTCTGGGCTCGGCCCTCCAGCCAGTTCCTAACCCATCGCAGTGTGCTCCCATCCAAGCCATGGGCTGACAGCTTGGCCAGGAGTTTGCTATGGGGGACTGTGTCAAAGGCCTTGCTGAGGTCCAGGTAGACTACATCCACAGGCCTCCCCACATCCACCAGGCGGGTCACCTGATCATAGAAGGAGATCAGGTTGGTCAGGCAGGACCTGCCCTTCCTAAATCCATGCTGGCTAGGCCTGATCCCTTGGCCATCCTGTAAGTGTTGTGTTATTGCACTCAGGATGACCTGTTCCATGATCTTGCCTGGCACTGAGGTCAGGCTGACAGGTTGGAAAGCAGCCCTGAGGAGAGAGACTTGGGGGTGCTGGTGGACAAAAAGCTCAACATGAGCTCTCAGTGTGCACTTGCAGCCCGCAAAGCCAATCAGGTCCTGGGCTGCATCAGCAGAAGTGTGGCCAGCAGGTCAAGGGAGGTGATTCTCCCCCTCTTCTCAGCCCTGGTGAGACCCCACCTGGAGTACTGCCTCCAGTTCTGGAGCCCCTATTACAAGAGGGATCTGGAGGTGCTGGAAGGTGTCCAGAGAAGGGCCACGAGGATGATCAGAGGGCTGGAGCACCTCTCCTATGAGGACAGACTGAAGGAGTTGGGGCTGTTCAGTCTGGAGAAGAGAAGGCTCTGAGGTGACCTAATTGTGGCCTTCCAGTATCTGAAGGGGGCCTACAGGAAGGCTGGGGAGGGACTTGTCAGGATCTCAGGTAGTGATAGGACTAGGGGGAATGGAATGAAGCTGGAGGTGGAGAGATTCAGGCTGGATGTGAGGAGGAGGTTTTTCACCATGAGAGTGGTGAAACCCTGGAATGGGTTGTCCAGGGAGGTGGTTGAGGCCCCGTCCCTGGAGGTGTTTAAGCCCAGGCTGGATGAGGCTCTGGCCAGGCTGATGTAGTGTGGGGTGTCCCTGCCCATGGCAGGGGGGTTGGAACTAGATGATCCTTGTGGTCCCTTCCAACCCTGACTGATACTATGATACTAGAAGTAGGGGTTACTTTAAAACAGAGATGCTTTTCACAACAGATTGCTCCACAGGTTATCTGCAACATGTCCAGGTGTGGTCAGGTGCAGCGTGGTTTCCTGGGTCATTGATACATAAGATCCTGACGAAGCTCAGAGGTTCAGGCTGCTGGGTGACTTTTCTATGGCGTTGAGCAGGACAGCATTGTTGAACTGTCTGCAAAGTATCTGGCTTCACTTTTGGAAAGTGATACAGCTGGGACAAATCCACAAGGCACTATTGAAAACAAAGGGGTGGGAGGGGAGCACAGGGGGAACTCAGCTAAGTGGTTTTCCAGTAGGTGATTTTCTCTGGCGAAAATAAACTAATCAGTAGCAAACAGATGTGCTGCTCCTTTGTGTTTTCACATTAAGAGCTGGCACTGATTTGTAGATTTATTACTAAAAATATGAATGAAATATGAATGCCATTACCAGCTGCAGCTTTTATCTTTTCTCTCAAATGCCATTGCTGCTTTATGAAGCACTCCTTTGTTGTCGTGAGCGCTACGTCGCTTTATCATCGTTTGCTTTTAACCTCCTGTGTTTTAAGTTCTGGCTTTGAACCAATAAACTGGTTCAATAATCCATAAATACATTCATTTAAAAGGAAAACTGGTGGGTGAAAATCCCTTTTATCCTCTCTACTCTCTTCTTTTCCAGTGGAGAAGGTACTGCAGTATTGTGGAGTACTGGGGAATACGAGTGCCCATCTACACCTCCCTTCTGGCATGGCAGTGCCAATGAGGTTACTGCTGGCAAAGAGAAGCAGTGTGAGAGATTCTGTGTTTAATAGCAATAAAAGGGAATGGAATGAAGCTGGAGGTGGGGAGATTCAGGCTAGATGTGAGGAGGAGGTTCTTCACCATGAGAGTGGTGAAACCCTGGAATGGGTTGTCCAGGGAGGTGGTCAAGGCCTCGTCCCTGGGGGTGTTTAAGAGCAGGCTGGATGAGGCTCTGTCCAGCCTGATCTAGTGTGGGGTGTCCCTGCCCATGGCAGGGGGGTTGGAACTAGATGATCCTTGTGGTCCCTTCCAACCCTGAATGAAACTATGAAACTATGAAACTATGAAAATAATAATCAAATAATAAAATATAAAGTAATAATAGCTCAGAAAATAGGGAGACCTGACTTGTCAGAATGGCTTTATTTGTGTGAAAGGGGAGACAACGCTCAGTTCATGCTCACTCGGACTGGAGTTTATTGTCTTTTGGATCTGGTACTTCTGGTGTGCTCACAATGGCAAGAGTACACAGCCAAGAGCTGGGTTCTACACTTTGGCCACAACAACCCCATGCAGTGCTACAGGCCGGGGTCAGAGTGGCTGGAGAGCGGCCAGGTAGAAAGGGACCTGGGGGTACTGGTTGATAGTAGGCTGAACATGAGCCTGCAGTGTGCCCAGGTAGCCAAGAAAGCCAGTGGCATCCTGGCCTGGATCAGGAATAGTGTGGCCAGCAGGAGCAGGGAGGTCATTGTGCCCCTGTACTCTGCACTGGTTAGGCCACACCTTGGGGGTTGGTCTCTTCTCCCAGGCAACCAGAAGCCAACATCAGAAGCCAAGTTTTTGAGCTGAATAGAACAGAATTAGAATAGAATAGAATAGAATAGAATAGAATAGAATAGAATAGAATAGAATAGAATAGAATAGAATAGAATAGAATAGAATAGAATTAGAATTAGAATTAGAATTAGAATTAACCAGGTTGGAAAAGAGCTTCGAGATCATCAAGTCCAACCTATCATCTAGTACCATCTAATCAACTAAACCATGGCACAAAGCACCCCAGCCAGTTTCTTCCTAAACACCTCTAGTGATGGTGACTCCACCACCTCCCTGAGCAGCCCATTCCAATGGCCAGTCACTCTTGCTGTGAAGAACGTCTTCCTGACATCCAGCCTAAACCTCCTCTGGCGCAGCTTGAGACTGTGTCCTCTTGTTCTGGTGCTGGCTGTCTGGGAGAAAAGACCAATCCCCACCTGGCTTCAACCTCCCTTCAGATAGTTGTGGAGAGCAATAAGGTCTGCCCTGAGCCTCCTCTTCTCCAGACTAAGCAATCCCAGCTCCCTCAGCCTCTCCTCATAGGGCTTGTGTTCCAAACCCCTCACCAACTTCGTTGCCCTTCTCTGGACACGCTCCAGCAAGTCAACCTCCTTCCTAAACTGAGGGGCCCAGAACTGGACACCGGACTCAAGGTGTGGCTTAACCACTGCAGTGTACAGGGGCAGAATGATCTCCCTGCTCCTGCTGGCCACACTGTTCCTGATCCAGGCCAGGATGCCACTGGCCTTCCTGGCCACCTGGGCACACTGCTGGCTCATGTTCAGCCTCCTATCAACCAGTACCCCAGGTCCCTTTACTTGCTGTAATACATTATATGTGTACAAACCTAAACTGAGAATTTATGTATTGAAGTAGAAGAAAACTCTGTCAGAAAAAAATAACATCCTGGGTTTCCTTTTTCTGTCTTTTCCTCTGACAGATTTAGTCTGGCAAATTTTATAAGCCAGTGAGTTGATACACTGGAGACATTAGATTTTAATGCTGGAACAGTTTGCCCTGGGGATAAGCTTTATACAAAATTATTTGGCAAAGTTTAAGGGAATGAAAAGCTGGGATTTGATTTCTTGGGGTTTTTTGTTTGGTTTGGTGGGGTTTTTTTCCACATTAACCTGCATCTGTAGATAAAGCTATGTAATTTTCTTTTATCTAGCACCCAAGTTTATCCAAGGAGACTGCTGCAAGGAGATTTGGCAAAAACATTTATTGCTATGGATAGCAGGGCCTGCTTCAGTGACTTCATGGAAGCACTCCTCTTCACTTATTTAATCAGCAAATATCCAACTTCACTCACAGCTGATTTGCTTATGGGAGAAGCTGTAGAAAACTTCAGAGGGGTTTCACTTACATAATGTCAATGTATTTTCCAAAAGGCTCTCTCTTGCAAGGACAGAAAAGCTTTAAATTGTCAGTGTCGGTGGCAGTGACTGAGGAGTATGCACACAGACCATAGAATCTACTCAGCTCTGCTGAGACCCCACCTGGAGTACTGCCTCCAGTTCTGGAGCCCCTATTACAAGAGGGATGTGGAGGTGCTGGAAGGTGTCCAGAGAAGGGCCACGAGGATGAGCAGAGGGCTGGAGCACCTCTCCTATGAGGACAGACTGAAGGAGTTGGGGCTGTTCAGTCTGCAGAAGAGAAGGCTCTGAGGTAACCTAATTGTGTCCTTCCAGTATCTGAAGGGGGCCTACAGGAAGGCTGGGGAGGGACTTGTCAGGATCTCAGGTAGTGATAGGACTAGGGGGAATGGAATGAAGCTGGAGGTGGGGAGATTCAGGCTGGAGGTGAGGAGGAAGCTCTTCCCCATGAGAGTGGTGAAGCCCTGGAATGGGTTGTGCAGGGAGGTGGTTGGGGTGCCATCCCTGGAGGTGTTTAAGACCAGGCTGGACGAGGCTCTGGCCAGGCTGATGTAGTGTGGGGTGTCCCTGCCCATGGCAGGGGGTTGGAACTGGATGATCCTTGTGGTGCCTTCCAACCCTGACTGATACTATGATTCTATGAAATGACCCCTTGACACCCTCATGCCTTGTCCTTTGCATGCTCTTTGTTTTTCCGGGCGTCTTTGCAAGCTCGTACTGAGCTTCTCGGCTGTAACTCAGGGTTCCTCGCACACGTTCCCTAACCTAAGGCAGTCGCACAGGACGCTGGCACAGCCGGCTGCCCCGAAGAGCGCCCTGCGTGGTGCCTCGGTCGGGTCGCTCCGGACACGGCGGCTGCCGGTCGGCTTGGGCTGGAACCAGCCCCGCAGCGGGGGCTGACAGCCTGCCCGCCCGTGGCCCAGCCACGCACCGCGCCGTGCCCGCCCGTGTCACCTCCAGCCTCTGCACCGCACACCTCTTGGTGAACGCTGCGAGTGCCCAGCTCCTGCCGCGTAGCCCCGAGCCGCACCTCTCGCCGGCGGCCAGAGAGGCTCTCTAGGCCACGCGGGCCTCCGACTCGATGGTGGAACGAGGGAGGAGGGGCGCTCTAGGCGGCATCGGCGCACTCTATGGTGTAATGGGAGGAGCGGCGGGGCACGGCGGACGGCTCCGGCCCGGCGCTCTCGGCCACTTCTGCGGGCACGATGTCGCCTCCCAAAGGTGAGGGCGGCGGCGCGACCAGGGGAGAGGGGTGCTGTGGCTTTCGGAGGGAGGCCGGCCCCGTTGCCCCCCAACACGAAGCGCGCCCGGCGGCTCCCCGCTGCCTCCCCCACCCGGAGGGAGCAGAACTCAGCGTGGGCTGCGGCGCCGGGCGGCAGCGCCGCGGACACGGCGAGAAGGGGCTGTGAGGGGGCGCGGGGCCGCGCTGGGGAGGCGATGTCCGCCTGCGCCGCCCCCCCTGCTCTCCCCCCCGCTCTTCTCCTGCCGCGGGACCGGCGGCGGCGGGAGTCGCGCGGGGAGCCGCCGCCGCTCTGGCGCGTGGGCGACGCTGCCCGGCGGCTGCTCCCGGGCCGGGGCTTGCCGGGGGCATCGGTGCCGCCTCCGCCGTTAGGATCAGGCGCAGCTGTCTCCGGCGCTGTGGCACATCTGTCGCCTGTTCCTGCCGCGGGGGCGTTTGAACGGGGCGCCGCGCTGCTGGGGCTCAGCCCGAGGCTGCGAGGCCCCGGTCGTTAGTGCAACACGGGCACCCCCAGCTCCTCCCCACCCGCCCTGCTGGTGGCCCCGAAAGCACCCCCGGGCCCTGGGGTTCTGTGCGCTCCGTGTACCGAGGCCAGAGCCCCGGCAGAGCTCTCGAACAGGGCCGGTGGGCTTAAACCCTTCCTATGGGATGCTCGTCCCATTGCCAGCGCCCCCAGAAAGGGCATGCACGGGGCTCCTCGGCGCTTGCCAGCAGGCTTTGTGGAGACGAGAAGGGGCGAAACCCAGGAGGAGAAGGGCCAGGAGCAGGAGTTTCCTGCAGCATGTGTAAGGCAGGGTCTGAGGTGCCCACCAGCCGAGCTGTGTTTGGCAGGCGGCAGGTGGTGCTCCGTGTGCCAGGCTTGGCCTTGGGCTGCCGTTTGCAAGAGCCTTGGCAGGGCGGTTAGATGAGCGGTGGAGAGGCGTGGGAGGCCCGCATTTATAGCCTCAGGCTTTTGGCCTCTCGGGCGCCTTTGGCTGAGCATTGTTTCACTTGAGTGGGATTTGCTGAAGCTAGTGAGGGAAGCTCGGGGAAAGAAACAGCAGCTTGCTTTAGCTGTTTAGAATTGAGGAATGGAGGTCAGGTTTGCTTGACAGAACTAGGCTGCTCTTAGCGTAAGCATTGTTTTCTAGCTTGGCAGGGGCCAACCCCTCTGCAGGGGTATGATACGTACTGAAACAGCTGCCTTTAGGTGTGCTGGAGCTCCTCTCCTACAAGGACAGGCTGAGAGAGTTGGGGTGGTTCAGTTTGGAGGAGAGAAGGCTCGTCCAGCCTGGTCTTAAACACCTCCAGGGACAGTGCCCCAACCACCTCCCTGGACATCCCATTCCAGGGCTTCACCACTCTCATGGGGAAGAACCTCCTCCTCACATCCAGCCTGAATCTCCCCACCTCCAGCTTCATTCCATTCCCCCTGGGCGTTTAGCCGGTAATACTAATCCGATTGAGAAAGCAGCATCCCTGATACACCGAGCAAGAGGTGAGCACAAGCAGTGTGTTGCCTGATGCAGAAATAGTGTGGGTTTGAGAATCACTGAAGTGCTGGAGCGTGTCAAGAGAAGGGTCACAAGGATGATCAGAGGGCTGGAGCTCCTTCTATAAAGACAGACTGAGAGAGTTCAGTATAGAGAAGATAAGGCTCCAAGGAGACCTTATTGTGGCCTTCCAGTATCTGAAGGGGGCTACAAGAAAGCTGGGGAGGGACTTTTTAGGGTGTCAGGGAGTGATAGAACTAGGGGGGATGGATCCGAGCTAGAGGAGGGGAGGTTTAGATTAGACATTAGGAAGAAGCCCTTCCCCATGAGGGTGGTGAGACACTGGAACAGGTTGCCCAGAGAGGTGGTGGAAGCCTCATTTCTGGATGTTTTTAAGGCCAAGCTGGATGAGGCTCTGGCCAGCCTGATCTAGTGTGAGGTGTCCCTGCCCATGTCAGGGGGGGTTGGAACTAGATGATCCTTGAGGTCCCTTCCAACCCTGACAGTTCTGTGGTTCTGTGTATGCTTTGCTAATTAGAAAACCATAAAATTAGATGAAATGGACAGTAGAGTACTGGAGAGTGCCTGCTTATCAGGATGAACCCCAGAATGTATGGAGTGTTTGATACAAATGCTGCATAACCTGACTGAAAGTTTGTCTCCCTGGAAATGCAGTTTGGTAGGCTGCAGACCCTATGGTCTCCCCACTAGCAAAAATAAAGGTGCTTTGGCATCTAATTTCAGACTCACCAGTAGAAGATAAGGACAGGGCATCTGGAGAAGCTGGAGAAGTGGGCCCAGGTGAACCTTGTGAACTTCAACAAGAGAAGTGCAAGGTTTTGCACATGGGCTGGAACAGTCAATCGGACTGGGGGATGAGGTGTTAGAAAGCAGCCCTGTGGAAAAGGATTTGGGGGTGCTGATGGACAAGAAGCTGGACATGAGCAGACAGTGTGAGCTTGCAGCCCAGAGGGCCAATCACATCCTGGGCTGCATCAAAAGATGTGTTGCCAGCAGATCCAGAGAAGTGATTCTGCCACTTTGCTCTGCTCTGCTGAGACCTCACCTGCAGTACTGTGTACAAGTCTGGAGCCCTCAGTATGGGAAGGACATGCACCTGATGGAGAGGGTCTAGAAGAGGGCCACAAAAATGATCAAGGGGTTGGAGCACCTCTGCTATGAGGACAGGCTGAGGGAGCTGGGGGTGTTCAGCCTGGAGAAGAGGAGGCTCTGGAGAGACCTAATAGCAGCCTTCCAGTACCTGAAGGGAGCCTACAGGAAGGATGGAGAGAGACTGTTTACAAAGGCCTGCAGTGACAGGACCAGGGGCAATGGCTTCAAACTAGAGAAGGACAGATTTAGATTGGATATCAGGAAGAAGTTCTTCACTATGGAACAGGCTGCCCAGGGAGTTGGCTGAGGCTCCTTCCCTGGACATATCTGAGGTGAGGCTCAACAAGGTCCTGGGCTACCTGATCTAGTTGGGGACATCCCTGCTGACTGTGGGGAGGTCTGACTGGATGACTTTTGGAGGTCTCTTCTGGCCTGGAGGAATTAGGTTTTCCTTTTGTCTTCAGTCTGCACTGGTGCTGATGCAGACATGAGCCAGGCTGCAGAAATGTTCAGGCTCAAAAGCTAACTATGAGCACTTTTTTTACACAATGCTGGAACTCCTAAGTAGAGTTACTAGGTTCAGTGTCTCCTGCTGCATTTGGTTTACCCAAGTTTGCAAACTGTTGTAAGCTGGGGTGTTTTGTTTATGTTTTAAAGAGTAGTTAGTATAGGTGAGGATGAAGTTTGGTTGTACTTTGGTAGTGCATACACTTAAATTCTCAGTGTGTGAAAGCATGTTGTCATCACAATTTGGCAGCTCTAAAATATCATTAGAAAACTGTTTTCATAGTATCATAGTATCAGTCAGGGTTGGAAGGGACCACAAGGATCATCTAGTTCCAACCCCCCTGCCATGGGCAGGGACACCTCACACTAGATCAGGCTGGCCAGAGCCTCATCCAGCCTGGGCTTAAACACCTCCAGGGACGGGGCCTCAACCACCTCCCTGGACAACCCATTCCAGGGCTTCACCACTCTCATGGGGAAGAACCTCCTCCTCACCTCCAGCCTGAATCTCCCCACCTCCAGCTTCATTCCATTCCTCCTAGTCCTATCACTCCCTGAGATCCTGAGAAGTCCCTCCCCAGCCTTCCTGTAGGCCCCCTTCAGATACTGGAAGGCCACAATTAGGTCACCTGGGAGCCTTCTCTTCTCCAGCCCCAACTCCTTCAGTCTGTCCTCATAGGAGAGGTGCTCCAGCCCTCTGATCATCCTCATGGCCCTTGTGGTTTTGTGTAAAACTGGATTGAGTTTGCTTGTTGGTTTTTTTTTCCCTGCTTTTTATGCCTTTGGATTCTCCCTCCCCCTCCCTCCCTCCCCTTTCCCACAAACCAATTTAAAAATGGATTGCAGCTTGTAAGTCTCTTCTAAGCATCGTTAGTCCAAAAACTAATTGGCTCTGCCATTTAAAAGTGGTTACTGATGTGGGCAAGATTTTTATCTATAAGGAAATAGCTAATTTAAATGATTGCAGCAGCAGGAGGCATTAACTGTACCTTGCAGAAATGTTGTGCAATGGAAGACAGCGCTGGCTTGGAAGAAAAATGAACCAAAACACGGGCAGCACGAGATTCAGCAGCTCATTCCTGGGTTAAATGAACAAAGTTACTACAGAGCTTCCTGGAGCTTATTTCCTAGTATCATAGTATCAGTCAGGGTTGGAAGGGACCACAAAGATCATCTAGTTCCAACCCCACTGCCATGGGCAGGGACACCCCACACTACATCAGCCTGGCCAGAGCCTCGTCCAGCCTGGGCTTAAACACCTCCAGGGACGGGGCCTCAACCACCTCCCTGGACAACCCATTCCAGGGTTTCACCACTCTCATGGTGAAGAACCTCCTCCTCACATCCAGCCTGAATCTCCCCACCTCCAGCTTCATTCCATTCCCCCTAGTCCTATCACTACCTGAGATCCTGAGAAGTCCCTCCCCAGCCTTCCTGTAGGCCCCCTTCAGATACTGGAAGGCCACAATGAGGTCACCTCGCAGCCTTCTCTTCTGCAGACTGAACAGCCCCCAACTCCTTCAGTCTGTCCTCATAGGAGAGGTGCTCCAGCCCTCTGATCATCCTCGTGGCCCTTCTCTGGACCTGTTCCAGCACCTCCAGATCCCTCTTGTAATAGGGGCTCCAGAACTGGAGGCAGTACTCCAGGTGTGGTCTCACCAGAGCTGATTAGAGGGGGAGGATCACCTCCCTCGACCTGCTGGCCACACTTCTCCTGATGCAGCCCAGGATCTGATTGGCTTTGCACCTGGAGCTCCTCTCCAAGCTTAGCTGAAAAAAGACTTTACAATGTAAACTTTTACTAGGGAATGTGTGGCCGTACTGCCACGGCAGTCTCTGGTAGAGCCCTCTGGCTGGAGAACACCCTGTTTCGAGTCTTCAGTGCAAATGAGGGTCATGCTGAGTCTTTATCTTGGTTTTGTTGCAGAAAATGTCAGCTTGCTGTTCAAGCTGTACTGCCTCACGGTGATGACCCTGATTGCTGCAGCCTACACGGTGGCACTGCGCTACAACGCGGACGGTGGAGACCGAGCTCTACTTCTCGACGACGGCTGTGTGCATCACTGAGGTCATCAAGTTGTTCTTGAGCGTGGGCATCTTGGCTAAGTGAGTCTGGGAATGCTGACCACTGTTTGGAGAACAAATCCTTGCTTCTAACCTCAGATCCTGGCCTGCATCAGGAATAGTGTGGCCAGCAGGAGCAGGGAGGTCATTGTGCCCCTGTACTCTGCATTGGTTAGGCCACACCTTGAGTCCTGTGTCCAGTTCTGGGCCCTTCAGTTTAAGAAGCACATCGAGACTCTTGAATGTGTCCAGAGAAGGGCCCACGAAGCTGGGGAGGAGGCCTTGAGCACAAGCCCTATGAGGTGAGGCTGTAGGGAGCTGGGATTGTTTAGCCTGGAGAAGAGGAGGCTCAGGGGAGACCTCATTGCTCTCTATAACTACCTGAAGGGAGGTTGTAGCTACGAGGGAGTTGGTCTCTTCTCTCCAGCAACCAGCACCAGAACAAGAGGACACAGTCTCATGCTGCGCCAGAGGAGGTTTAGGCTGGAGGTGAGGAGAAAGTTCTTCCCAGAGAGAGTTGTTAGCCATTGGAATGTGCTGCCCAGGTAGGTGGTGGAGTCCCCATCCCTGGAGGTGTTCAAGAGGGGACTGGATGTGGCACTTGGTGGCATGGTTTAGTAGTCATGAGGTCTGTGGTGACAGGTTGGACTTGATGATCTTTGAGGTCTTTTCCAACCTTATTGATTCTATGATTCTATGATTCTCAGCTGCCAAAGTGCAGGTACATTCAAGACCATGCCTGGATAGTCCTGCTGTGGGAGAGTCACATTAGAGCAGGCTGGAGCTTGAGAGTCCTCCACTGAAACTGCTTTGTAAACAGTATGGTTTTCAGGTGTGTCCTTTCTGCATATTTCCTGTCTTTGTATGCTTTGGAATAGGTTCAAAGTGTCAGCATGGATTACCTGTGATGCTTTGAGTCTTCAAAATACCGGTGTAGATTAAACCTGGACTATAAGCCACCATCTGCTGGGTTAGATGCAACTGTAAAGTGCTTCCCATGCGGTGTTACAAGCAGACATTTGGCAGGCTGGAGGTCAGGAGAAGTTTTACACAGAGAGAGTGATTGCCTGTTGGGATGGGCTGCCCGGGGAGGTGGTGGAGTCACCATCATTGGAGGTGCTCAGGAGGAGACTTGCTGGGTGCTTGGTGCCATGGGTTAGCTGTTTGGGTGGGTTGGATTGGTTGATGGGTTGGACACAATGATCTGGAAGGTCTATTCCAACCTGGTTTGGTTTGGTTTGGTTTATCGTTTGGCTTTTGTCTAACACCTGTCTGGGCCTTGCCCAGGGATGTGTGTTCCCTGACATTTTCTCAGCAGCGGAATCATGAGTCTGTAACTGTTGCACAGACATCTTCTCTCCTCTCCTCTCCTCTTCCTCTCCTCTCTCTCCTCTCCTCTCCTCTCTCTCCTCTCCTCTCCTCTCCTCTCCTCTCCTCTCCTCTCCTCTCTCTCCTCTCCTCTCCTCTCCTCTCCTCTCTCTCCTCTCCTCTCCTCTCCTCTCCTCTCCTCTCCTCTCCTCTCCTCTCCTCTCCTCTCCTCTCCTCTCCTCTCCTCTCCTCTCCTCTCCTCTCCTCTCCTCTCCTCTCCTCTCCTCTCCTCTCCTCTCTCCTCTCCTCTCCTCTCCTCTCCTCTCCTCTCCTCCTCTCCTCTCCTCTCCTCTCCTCTCCTCTCCTCTCCCTCTCCTCTCCTCTCCTCTCCTCTCCTCTCCTCTCCTCTCCTCTCCTCTCCTCTCCTCTCCTCTCCTCTCCTCTCCTCCTCTCCTCTCCTCTCCTCTCCTCTCCTC